>NC_133326.1:184869334-185169334 GCF_042186555.1 Aquarana catesbeiana | reverse complement strand
TGGTAACTTCCTTTTCCTTTCCTTTCCTTTCCTTTCCTTTCCTCCTTTCTTAAAGTTCAGCAACCTTCCCTTGTTTACAGAGCGTTCCCCTTTGGGGTACACAGGGATTATTTTATCACTAAAGAATAACACACTATTGGTTTCAATTAATCTACAAAAGAAGATACTAGTAATGTACTTCGTTAACATATAGACGTCTTATATTTGTTTTAGTGTGACATTATCAAACCAAATTGTTAATGTACTATTTTTGCTATATATCTGAACAATTCAATAGAAATCTTTAAATGGTAAAAAAAAATGTTCATAATATCATATCAATATGATTATAGCAAAATACTTCATGACATATATCACACCTTGTACACAATCTGGTGCAACCTCTGCAGTACACTGGGCGTATTGTTGTATGTACTTACATCACAAAAGCATTTTTACTTACTATTTATAACTACATCAAAAACCAAACTCCCCAAGATTGGGGTAAGAGTTATACATTTAGGTATTCTGTTTTAGATTTGATGCACTAATCATTTTTCATTGAAAGTATAGAAACTCAGAATTAGTTATGTTCAAAAAAGCCTGCTTGCGTCATCATATCAGAAACTCAAGCCCAGTTCCAAAATATTTCATTTTTTTAAGATAGTATATCTAATTTCCTGTTTATGAAGGATTGAAAAGGACAATTCACTGTTTTTCAATACATTTTTTAAATTTTACTGTTTTATCTATATATAAAAGCTGGAAGAGCTAGTTCAACCTTTTCATCCACTGGTTCGTCACTTAAATTCCACTATATTTTTTACTGTTCTTGACATATTTTTTTACAATTCAGCAATTTTTTTTACAAGATTATAACTGCAGTAAGCTAAATTGCTTGTAATACAACAGTTTCTTTTTTCCTTTGTATAATGTTGCCATTTTTTTTCCAGCCTGCCATTTTTTTTTCAACACTCAATCACACTCTTCATTTGCCAGTCTGTAGATCATTGTAGATTTAGGCAAGAAGTTGGAAACCTGGTCCAGTGTGCAACATCTTTATAAATGAACCCCTGTGTTTAAATTCAAACCTAAATGTTATATGAGAACGATTTAAGAATCATCCAGTTTTATCCAACCATTTCCCATTTGGGCAATTTCCATTTTCGAGTTTGCCTAGTTTTTGGACCAATTCCAGTTCAAACGTGTGTAAATCTATAAATCTATATCAGATGCCAAAAAAGGAATTCTGTACAACACTGGACTCTGTATGAAGAAAAATATCTCCAATATTTTAATGACAATGTATAAAAATCATTTTGTTAAAAAAAAAAAAAAAAGGAATGGCTTTTAACATAAATGTAGCCAGTGATTTAATTAAGCACTGTTAGTAGGACACCCCGTTTTGCTGAAGAATCAATTTGTTTTGAGTTCTTTTTAGCACCTTCAGTTTGCTCCCATTCATCATCATCAACTCCAATATGTACTTGGTATCTATCATTAGGGCATTCTTCATAATAACTCCTGACATACTTCCCAACAAACCATCCTTTGTACTCTTCTGGGGCCTTGCATTCCAAACCATTGTAGTTAACGTTGTGGTGATGCCTTAACCAATAGAACAAGTAATGAATGTGGTAGTCACACTTCCAGGGGTTGTCTCTAAGCCACAGCTTTTTCAAAAAATACAGATCTTCCAAGACTCCATACTGGAAGTTAGAAAGGTTGTTTTCTGATAGATCCAATTCTTGGAGATTCATGAGGCCAGAAAATGCAGCTGCCAAAATATAAGCACAGAGCAGTATAATTATAAATTGCAATCCATCGAATGTTACATTCTACAAAGAAGGTTGTAGACCTTGTTTAAACTTTACTATTACTTTGGCCATTGATTTAATACTCAACCTGGTCCTGCCTGTCAGCTGTGGCCAGTGAAGCAATCATTAAGGCTGCAGTTTGGGAGCTGACCTGCAAACCCAGCCACACCATCGGGTGCTTTACTGAATGACAGGAATTTCCAGAATCTTCACTTTGAGGAGAACCTACCTGCACCTGATGGTGAGATGGAGGATCCATTAAGGCTAGGGGTGCACTGATGATAAAAGCTATTTGATGCTGAGAGATTTAACTACTAGTTGAACGTCATCTTATTAGCATCACATTTATTTTAGTGTGCTTCAGATGAACTGATGCTGAGAAGCAGTAAAAGAGACACTCTCTCCTTGCGCATTCAGGGAAAAATGTCTGTGCAAGGTGGCTCCCATGACCCACCGATACTCAGCTTGCCAGCACTCCCCCATCACCCCGGCTGCTGCTTCAGCTAGCAAAAAAAATTTGCAGTACGTCTAAGTATCGAGAAGCATGTCACCTTCTCCCATGTGACTGTGCTTAGGTCTAGGCCTGAACACTGTCACATGACTGAGAAAGTAGTGTCACTGCTCCTCCTACACTCTGGCAGCAGCTGACACTGGGGATGTTAGTGTTGGTTGCAATGGAGGAAGCAGCAGTGGGGGAGTGCTAAAAAAGGTAAGTATATTATCTTGCCTAAATGTCTCTGGAAATTTCTCAGTGTCAAAGAGTTTATTACCAGTGTAGCCGTATTCTAAATCTGTGGTCTGACATATACAACTTTCTTGTGTATGAGCTGATCGCATCATTTTTGAGTTTTGCTTCATCTCATAATGATTTAGGTTACAGATATTCTTACCTTGATCTATGGATTCCATTCCATTATTGCTTAGGTTTAATACCTCCAGGTTTGGAACATCTACAAACTCTTTTGATTGTAGTCGTTTGATTTTATTGCTGGAAAGATCTAGTTTTATGATGTCTAAAGAAATGTCATCTGGGACTTGCTGTAATTCTGAAAGAATGAAAAGGATCATTGCTTGTGGTTTTATTATTGTTGCTTTGATACAGCTGTCACCTTTGTATGTAATTCGGCTATAAGAAAAAGTTCTTTCTGAGTTTTCTCAACATGCAAATGATTGATGTTCTCTTGTATAAACTAGATCTGTGACTGATAAATATGGATGTGGATTAGCAATCAACATTACTGAGCTTTAAATTATCATCTTATATCACCTTTTTTAGCATATTATGTGTATTGACTATGGGCAATTTAGTATAACTGTTCTGTTAATTAAAAAAAGCAACCTCCTAGAAATGTTTCAGTTGATGGAGTAAAATGAAGCCAGTGTATTAAAGTGGATGTAAACCCAATGTCATCCTTTCTAAACTACTGCCATAGGGATTATCTATAAAGATATATGTGCCTCCTGCATGTATCTTCACCTGTCAAATGTCTCCCCTCTGTCTGTTATGAGACCCGAAAAACTGCATATTCTGTGGGTGGGTCTGTTGTCTGGAGCTCGGTGGGTGGAGTCGTGATGTCAGTAGACTCCCCACCCACCTCCCGTTGTCAATATGCATTTTCTACTGTGTATTTCTTACACTGAACTTCTGCTATGATCTCTAACATCCAGTGAAAAGACAGGAAAGTAACCACATGACTTCAGCATGCCAAATCATGCTGAGGTGTGGAACAGCCAATCCTTACAGAGCTGCTGAAGAAAGGAGTGGGGGAGGGAATTAAAAAATAATGCATGTCTCTTAGGCTAGTGCACGAGATGTAAATCACCTGTCACTCACAGCAAGGGGGAGGATTTGACTAAGTTTTTCTCTGTCAAGTTTTATCTCACTGAACAATAAAAGAGGATTGCTCAGAGCTGGATTAACTCTTTGTGGCAAGCCTGGGCTCAAATGATAGGAAATCTTATACTCTACATTATAACATCAAAAAACTTTAACATCACTTTAACATAATTTGCATCTTTGCCCTCTATATCTTTGATCTCTTTTTAAAAGTAGAAAGTCTTTTCACCCAAACAGTTAGTATTAATATACCAGCTTTAGCTCACTCCCCTCCCCTCTATTTAAAGAACACATTTATTTATTTTACCTTATTTTACTGTGATATTTAGCAGACAGCAGAGTTTATTATAGCTTTTGTGGATTTTGCAACATTTCTGCATTAGTGGAAAGATTATTCCCTTTCCTTTATAGCACTGTTTCTCAACCAGGGTTCTGTAGAACCCTAGGGTTCTTCCTGAGCTTGCTAATTGTTCCTTGAGCAATAAGCATCATCTGACTTTAAGACAGTAACCAATCACATCAATGATCTTTTTAGCTATCTGTAAAGGGGGCATTCTTCCTAAGAAACATAAATGTAAGGCCAATTTTTTTTTTTAAGTGACCATCATCACTTATGTACTGTGAGCTGTAGATATATTAACTATTAGCAGGGGTTCCCTGAGAACAGAAACTTATGGTGGTTGTAAAAACACAAGGTTTTTCACCTTCATGAATTATATGCATGAAGATAAAAAACCTTCTGTGTGCAGAAGCCCCCCCCCAGCCCCCCTATAACTTACCTAAACCCCCTCTCAATCCAGCGATGTCTACGAGAACCTTGGCTCTCTGGGGACTCGCACTCCTGATTGGCTTTTGGCTGCAGCAGGAGCCATTGGCTCCTGCTGCTGTTAATTATGGCCAGTGACCCAAGCAGGAGACAGAGAGGGCAGGCTGCCTGCTTGGGTGCCCTCAGAGTAAGCTGCTTGCTCTGGGGGCACCCGGCAGGAGGGAGGGGCCAGGAGCGCTGGTGTGGGACCCGAGAAGAGGAGGATCCGGGCTGCTTTGTGAAAAATCATTGCACAGATAAGTAAATCATTTTTGTTATTTTATTGTAAAAAAAAACCCCTAGGGTTTAGTAATACTTTAAAAAGGATGGGAAAGGCTGCTCTTAGGAAAAAAAGTGCAACCTGTTCACTGTGACTGTTTATTGTCATCATCCAAGCTGGACAGAAATATCACAGTGGTTTCTTCAGGATTGGCAGTGATTAGTAGGTCTTTCATCTATTCAGTTTATCAACTGAGAGCAACATTCATGATCAAGTCATATATATAGAAAGACTTTAAATAATATTTTTTAGAACAAATTAAAAATGAGAACAGAGACCGTTAAAGCCACCATTGTGGTCCTAAGCTTAATATTAGTGGAAAAGACATCCTAGATGTTTTAAAGCAGATTGTTTTTTGTTTTTTTGTAATACAGAGTTCCATGGGGTGGCACAGTGGTGCAGTGGGTAGCACTCTCGCCTTGCAGTAAGAAGGGTTGCTGGTTCGAATCCCGACCACGACACTACCTGCCTGGAGTTTGCATGTTCTCCCTGTGTCTGCGTGGGTTTCCTCCGGGTACTCCGGTTTCCTCCCACACTCCAAAGACATGCTGGTAGGTTAATTGGATCCAGTCTAAATTGGCCCTAGTATAGGTATGAATGTGAGTTAGGGACCTTAGATTGTAAGCTCCTTGAGGGTATAGGGACTGATGTGAATGTATAATATATATATGTAAAGCGCTGTGTAAATTGACAGCGCTATATAAGTACCTGAAATAAATAAATAAATAAATATGTTGTTGTTAATCTGCATTGCTTCCAGCTGTTAGAAGTGTCTTTATGTAGTATCTCCAGCTTCCATCTGTGATCTGAAGGCAAGGTAGAAAACACCTTGAAAAATACAATACAGGTGACCTTGTTTACACTTTCAGCTCTTCCTCCCCCTAAAATGCAATGTCTACCACTCCTTCTGGTAGCTGTATCTTCTATCCTTAAACTAACTCTCCTGTACACCTCTTCTCCACCCCACACCTTATATCTATCACCCTCACTTCTGCCCTCTCCATATTACTGCACTCACCAACTCCGGCTAATTCTAAATCCACACGTCCAATACTCCAAACCGCTGGGGCATGTCCCTTCATATAAATCACACTCCCACATTACCTCCCTCACCCTTCTGCTTCTCTTATCCTTTGGTGATGTATCCCCAAACCCTGGGCCTCCTTCATCTAACTGTACCCAACACACCCATTATCCTACACCCTCTGGCTGCAGCCACAATGCACACAATCTAGTTCCCATTTCTCTTCTTCCCAAGACCAGACTTCCTTTCTCTTGCGCCCTTTGGAATGCTCTGTCTGTAACAAACTCACCTCCCTCCACGACTTCTTTATTGCAAACTCATTTAATCTACTCGCCATTACCGAAACCTGGCTTCACAAATCCAAAACTGCGTCTTATGCTGCTCTATCCCACGGTGGTCTTCTTTAGACTCACTCCCCCAGACCCAGTGGACGCAAAGGAGGGGGTGTTGGAATCCTTTTAGACCCATATAGCACCTTTCAAGTACTTCACCCACCTCCCTCTCTGTCACTCTCCTCATTTGAGGGGCACTGCATTCGTCTCTTCTCTAAGGATAGCTGTGATCTATCGTCCCCCTGGTCCAGTATCATCCTTTCTTGATGACTTCTCTGCCTGGCTACCCTACTTTCTCTCTTCTGAAATCCCCACAATCATTCTTGGGGACTTCAACATCCCTACTAATATTAACATACCTGCAAGTTCCAAACTTCTCAGTCTAACCGCCTCCTTTGACCTAAAGCAATGGATACATGCTCCTACTCACTCTGAAGGCAATACACTTGACCTTGTCTTTTCCCACCTATGCACTCCTCTCCAACTATCCTTACCCTCTCTCTGATCACTACCTTATTAACTTCACTCTCTCCCTATCCTCCCCCATCTCTCCCTCCATACACCTAACGGTTACCCGTAGAAACCTTCGCCATCTCAACCCTTCTCTTCTCTACTCTGCGACTGCCCACCTCTATGACAAAATTGCACCTCTGTCCTGCACCAACCTAGCCACTTCTGTCTACAACACTTCACTTCTAGCCTCACTGGACACACTGACCCACCTCATTACACACAGAATCAGGCCCTGTCCCCTTCAACCCTGGCAAACAGATGATACTAGAAGTCTGAAAAACTAGATGCTAGTTTTACTAGAAGTCTGAGCGCCTGTGGTGTAAGACAAAGTCCCAGAAAGTTTTCAGCCAGTATAAATCTGCCCTCCAAAAATACAATTCCAGTCTCCTCACTGCCAAGCAGACCTATTTCATCACTCTCATTAAAAATGTATCATCCCATCCCCATCAACTCTTCTCTGCCTTCAACTCTCTACTTTGTTCTCCACTGCCTCCACCCACTAACTCACTCACTGCCAAGGAGATCGCCAATCATTTCAAACAGAAGACTGATACAATTCGCGAGGAGAACTCTACTGTTCAAATACCCTCCATGCTTTACACCTCTTGCCCACAGGTACAATCATTGCTTCCCTCTTTCAACCCCACCACTATAGACAAGGTTGCTAAATTACTTGCTAACGTCCAACTTACCACCTGCCCTCTGGATCCTATTTCCTTGCAAATGCTACATTCATCCTCTAGCTCTATTCTATTCTCTCTAACCCACATCTTCAATCTCTCCCTCTCTTCTGGCATCTTCCCCAACTCTTTAAAACTTGCATTTGTCAGCCCCATACTTAAAAAGCCCTCACTGGACCCATCCAATCTTAACAACCTATGCCCCATCTCCTTGCTCCCCTTTTTATCCAAACTCCTTGAACATCTAGTCTACAACCGACTGAGCGTCCACCTGGCCTTCTTGATCCCCCTTCAGTCCGGATTTCGTCCTCAACATTCCACAGAACCTGCTCTCCTAAAACTAACAAACAATCTACTAACGGCCAAAACTAAGGGACACTATTCTTTACTTCTACTCCTGGACCTCTCTGCTGCATTTGATACGGTTAACCACCCCCTCCTCAAAAAAAACTCCATGCCTTTGGTCTCCGTGACTGTACTCTTCACTGGTTCTCTACCTACTTATTTAGCCGCACCTTTAGCCTTACTTACAATTCTACTTCCTCCTCTCCTCTTCCTTTCTCTGTTGGTGTCCCCCAAGGTTCTGTTCTTGGACCTCTCCTATTTTCAATCTACACCTCCTCCCTGGGTCAGTCAATACCATCTCTATGCTGACGACACTCAAACCTATTTCTCTAGCCCTCAACCCTCTCCTTCAGTCTCCACGCATATCACTATTTTACTATCACATATACCAGTCTGGATGTCGCACCACTTCCTCAAACTTAATCTATCCAAAACCGAACGTATCATTTTTCCTCCCCCACGTGCCTCTTCCCCTGATCTCTCTGTAAAAATCGATGGCATAACTATCAGCCCATCCCCACATGCCAAGGTCCTAGAAGTAGTCCTGGACTCTGAACTCCTTTAAGCCCCACATCCAATCACTGTCCAAATCTTTCCGCCTCAACCTCCGGAACATCTCCAAAATACACCCTTTTCTAACCAATGACACAGCAAAGCTCTTAATTCACTCCCTGGTCATCTCTCGCCTTGATTACTGCAACTCCCTCCTCATTGGCCTACCTCTGCATACTCTATCCCCCTTCAGTCCATCATGAATGCTGCTGCCAGACTCATCCACCTAACCAACCACTCTGTCTCTGCTACTCCACTCTGTCAGTCCCTCTACTGGCTTCCGCTCACCCAACAAATTGAATTCAAAATACTAACAACTACCTACAAAGCAATCCACAACTCTTCCCTCAGCTACATTACTGAACTAGTCTCAAAATACCAACCTAATTGTTCTCTTCATTCTTCTCAAGACCTCCTGCTCTCTAGCTCTCTCATCACCTCCTCCCATGCTCGTCTCAAGGACTTTCCCAGAGCCTCTCCAAGCCTAAGGAACTCCTAATCTGTTTGTCTATCTCCTACTCTATTAGCTTTTAGACGATCCCTGAAAACCCTCCTCTTCAGAGAAGCCTATGCTACCCACACCTAACAACTGTATTTTCATTTTGTCCATCTGATCATCCCCCACAGCTACTACCCTTTGTTCCACTTGACCCACCCTTCTAGATTGTAAGCTCTAAAAAGCAGGGCCCTCTGATCCCTCTTGAATTGTATTGTAATTGTACTGTCTTTCCCGATGTAAAGCGCTGCGCAAACTGTTGGCGCTATATAAATCCTGTATACAGTAATAATAATAATATGATGAGTCTTTTGGACAACATGCTGTGTGCCCCCACCGCAGCTCAGCAATACATAGGACATTATTCTGTATAGCTGAAATTAACCTAGGAGTTTGGATATTGTACAATGAACAAGTCATTTTCCCTTGCATTTACAATCTTTAAAAAATGTAATTCTGTTTACTTTGGTTGAGGCCTCCATATTGCTGACACCTGTTCTGAGGTACATTCAAACCAAATTCTTGGAGAATTCCAGCGAAGTACAGGGGCATTCAGTGTGAGCGTGGAATAGAAGGTAAAATTAGAATGGAGATATTCAATGGCATAAACGGATATATTTAGAGTTATTAAAAGGTAGTGGGCTCAATTCAATAAGAAATAAATAACGCTTTCATTTTTGCTTGAAAATAACTGTATTATGTCAGGAGCAGGCAATTCACTAAACAATGCGCGTTAACAACTGCATGCATTCAATTTTTATTTTGCAGTATTTATCTTTTTTTTCACCTTATTTTACCACAGACTGGACCTCTGGCTGCAGCGGAAAGTGAAACATTTAGCGGTTTTATATCTACCACCGTTAAATGTGACAGTTTCAGCTCAAAGATGCTGGTTGTTAGGGAGCCGGCACCCACCAATGTCCTAACAACCATCGACTCATCCCTGCCCTGTTTATTCAGCTGTAAATCGGTGATTCCTGGCTGACAGGTGAATGTAAACAAAGGGTCCAGGACAACTGATGTGAGGGTTCCTCCACAATCCATACCAGGCCCTTCGAGTCTGGTGTAATTTTTTAAGGGACACCCAACGCCAGGTGGAAGGCTTTTTGGAATCTGGAAGCCTCCTCTAACAACCGGGTGACCCTGCTTTTTTGTTTACTGTAGGACTCAGAAATGTCATTCACCACAAGGGTTAGCGATGGGAATCAGACATGTCTCAGCAGGTGGTGGAATTTTTTTCCTTTGGGAAGGTTGGCGGCTGTCGATTATTATGTTTGACATGGACCTGCATCACTGGATGACATGATTTGATGATGGATGTATATTCTGGGACATTCATTTTTTTAAATTTGATAAAGGACTTGTCAAACATTTGGGTGCTTTTATTTCTAGGGTACGTTTGTTTGTTTTTTTGTGAATGCGTAAGGGTACTATGTAACTCTTACTTATTCACATGGGGTGGTATCTGGGGGGCCCCCTTATAGCAGATCTCCACAACCACTGGGCCAGTGTTTTGGGGAAGAAGCCCTTGTCTTCATCGACATGGGCACAAGGCGCTTTGCCATGGGGCTCCCCCCCCAGACAAGGTCCCTTTCCCATGTTGAGAATATGTGGCCAAGGTCCCTTTCCCATGTTGAGAGTATGTGGCCTGGTAAAGTTTGGGGTGGAGCACGCTTGCCCCCCCTTTCCTGACTTGCCAGGCTGCATGCTTGGATAAGGGTCTTGTATGGTATTTGGGGGACCTTGCTGCATTTTTTTTAAATTCCTACCAGACCAGAAGGATTTTGTTTTTGTTTTAAACACTGTCCTGGCTCCTTTTTTGTATATTCACCTGTCAGCCGGGAATTCCCAGCTGACAGCTGAAAGAGCAAGGCAGGGATGAATCATTGGTTGTTAGGGCACTGGCGGGTGCTTGCTCCTTAACAACCAGCATCTCTGAGCTGAAACTGTCACATTTAGCAGTGGTAGGAATACTGCTTCTAAATGTTTCAACTTAGTGTATACATTCAGACAAATATGGCCCTGTCCCAACATTTTTTGAGACGTGTTGCTGCCATCAATTTCAAAATTATCTCATTTTGTTTCTGAAAATGAAACATTTTTTCAGTTTAAACATTTGATATGTTTTCTATTTTTTTTTTTTTTTTTGTGCATAAAATATGTGTTTATGAAATTGGCAAATCATAGTATTCTGTTTTTATGTAGACTTTACATATCATTTCAACTTTTTTGGAATTGGGGTTGCATATATAGAAAGGCATATTGTTGTCTAAGCTGCACCCAAATATATGAATACTTTTTGTTGATATGGTTCTGGAGTATTTTTGGCTAAATCTTGCTAAGTTATCAGTGTATTATGTAATATATTTATATAGGGCTGAGTGTATTCAGTGTAAGTACAAAGTAATACATAAAGTAAATATATATATATATATATATATATATATATACAGACCTTTTCTTCTGCAGTCCAGTGTTGTTATTGGATAAAGATATGTATAGCAGAGTGTTGAGTCCACAGATGGTCTAGAAGGTTTAGCCCCTTCTAATGGTTTAGGTTTTTCTTCTTCTTCGTCTTGGCAAATGACTTGGGGTGTGATCTCCTTTAGCTTCTGATTTTTTAACTCAACTGGTGACTCACACTTGGCATAATTTCCAAAGTTCCTGTTCCGAGGAACTTGTAGCAGAGTCACCAGAGATTCCAGCTCACAGTTACAGTCCCAGGGATTGTCATAGAGTCGCAGATAGGTGAGACGAGGCAAATGTATGAACACTTCTTCAGACAAGATTTTAATGCGGTTGTGTTGTAATAAAAGAGTTGATAGTTTTTTCAAACCAAAAAAGGCCTGTTTCTCAATTTTTCTGAGTTCATTTTGCTGTAAATCAAGACTCTTAAGATTCTGAAACTTAGAAAAGGCATTGTTCTTTATTATGCGGATCTGGTTTCTTGCCAGCAGTATGTGGATCAGGTCTTCTGGCCAGTCCTCAAGGACAGATGTCTGCTTCCTCTCCTGACAGTCCAAATATTTTTCATTAGAATATGTATATATATCACAAGGTGATCCTGGAGCATAGCGTTTCACAGTGCTTGAAAGTGTCTTGGAGTTGTGAGGTTTGTCATTGTTTCCTCGGTTGTTCCTTCTTGTTTTACGAAATTCGGATGCTTTGCAAAAAAGAAGTAACAAGATAAGGGTAACAACTTGCATTCTGACATCCAGCTGGCTCTTATTTTCCTGTACAATAATGAAATATTTCTCTTGAAATACAGTTCTCAAGTTTAGAAGGTAGAACTCCTGAGCTGCAAAACAAAACAATAAAATATACTTAGATAGCAAACAAAATAAACACAAATTACTAGATGAATTACTGTATTTATTGGGGTATAACACTCACTTTTTCACCATGAAAATCGGGTGCAAATAGCGTGTGCGTGTTATACGCCAATACTTCAATTTCGGCTGCCTCGGAGGCAACGGGGGGGGGGGGGGGGGGGGACGAGCGCCATCAGATTATATACAGGGAGAATCTCCTGTTTACTTGGCGGCCTCTGTAATAGGAAGTCAATAGATGGCAATGGCGAGGCTGCTGCATTGATGGCAATGGTGAGGCTGCTGCATTGATGGCAATGGTGAGTCTGTATTGATGTGGACTAATAAGGCTGCATTGATGGCACTTGTGAGGCTGCAGGTGGGCATTAATCAGGCTGCATTGATGGCAATGGTGAGGCTGCAGATGGGCACTGACCCTTATTTTGCTTCAAAGTTCCTTATTTAAAATTTAAGTTTTTTCCTGAAACTTCCCTCTTAAAATGAATGTGCGTGTTATACGCCTGTGCGTGTTATATGCCGATAAATACGGTAAATATGTGTAATATAGGCCTTATTCAGATCGGCGTACCAGTCTGTACACATATGTGAAGGGCTGCCTTTACTCACACGGGATGCACAGGTGGTGCGGGAAGCCGCATGCAGGCGGCTTTTTCAAACCGATTACAGGTGGGTGGCTGCATGGACCTGCACAGATCTGTATGCACATCCCCGTCTGTACATCCATGCAGGACTGATGCACAGATTAGAACACAATCAGTGTAACCACACACCTGTCACTGATGTGAGCACGCTGCCTGCACATTGCTGCATGACTCAGCTGTGCATCCCTCTCAGATGAAGACAGCCCTTCGAACAAGTGTATCGGTATGCCCATGTGAATGAGGCCTAACATTAAGACCCCTTTCAAACTGAGGCATTTTTCAGGTGCTAAAGTGCTAAAAATAGCGCCTGTAAAGCGCCTGAAAAATGCCTCCCTTGCAGCCCCAGTGTGAAACCTGAGTGCTTTCACACTGGGGTGGTGCCCTTGCAGGACGTTAGAAAAATTCCTTTACGCAGCATCTTTGGTGCGGTTTAGGAGTGGTGTATACACCGCTCCTAAACCGCACTGCAAAACGATTCGGCAGTGGAACTTTTCAGGTGCATTTAACCCTTTCTTTGGCTGCTAGCAGGGGTTTAAAACACCCCGCTAGCGGGCGAAAAGCGCCGCTAAAACGACAGTGAAGCGCCGCTAAATCTAGCGACACTTTACCACTAATGCGGCCCGCTGGCAGTGTGAAAGGGGTCTAAAGGGATCCTACACTTAACCAAATAAATGGTAATAAGTAACAGCTGTTGGGATAAGATATGAACCACAAAGAGTATGCATTTCTCTTTTTGTTTTCCATGAGTCAGCTAACTGATAGACATAGCATTAGATAGACATAGACATAGATAGACATAGCATTGTGAGAAGTAGCAGTAAAGCACTCCCACTGTGTAGCAGTGCAAAGCAGAAAGCAGACTGGAGTGTAAAGAAAAAAATAATGTCCCCCAGGAACATAAATAATTACAAATTAAACACAGAAACAAAGTTCTTAGCTCTTGAGGACCCATTTATACTGTTGCGCTTTAATTGCGCATGCACATTAACCTGCATAATGCCACATGTTAACACTTTTTTATTAAGGCAGCCGATTCATTTGAATGGGGTGTCTAACATACCAATATGCACCATAAATTGTGCATATAGAATTTTTGCCAGTGCAACACAACCTGCGTGTTTTTCTGCACTGTAATGCAAGCACCTTGAAATGGTGCATTGTGATGCTACTCTAAATAAATGGCACAGCATTCCACCAATGTGCGTCATTGTGCTTTTCGGTAAGGCACACATTATTGTAGCTAATGAACAGTCCCTAATACATGGTGATATGAAAGTTTAGAATGACCCGATCTTTGATCATTCTTGATGTTTTGTTCTGGTTAGCTTTAACATCTGCACCTCCTAAGTGAAATAATTTACTTCAGTACTTGTCTAATATTAAACATGAAAAACTTTGAACAAATGACTTGCACATAACATATATGTGGAGGTGTTATAAATATGTACAAAAAGTTTGAAACTGCTTTTACTACAGTGAAGAGTCTTGCTTGAAATACAAGTGCACTTTCTCGCTCTGGTTTTAACAAGATTAAATAAAGATTTTTTTATTTTTGAACTCCTCTGTATTTTGCTTCCAGATGATGTTGGCAGGCATGTGTCTGCACACTTTGGAGTAACTTGTTACAAGCTGAAACACATTTTCCACTATGCACCGCCTTTGTAAATAAAACTGTAAAAAGGGAGATGTTCCCAAAGGCATCCTCCTGGATTCTGGCTCTTTTTTGCGTACTGTTTGCAAATTAAGGCAAACAAATGATGCTGTGACACCACCGTTTAATCTATTGCTTTCAATTTGTGATAGGAAAACATCTTTCAGGATGATTCAAAATACTTTACACTGCTGACTGCATAATATAACCCTAATGCCGTTGTACAAAAGCAGCAATCCTTTCTGTGCAACAAGCACTGTTTTAAATGCCTCATACTATCATACCCATGTGGAAGAATTGAAAAAAAAAATAGGTTCCACTTTTAAAGGCTAACTACACCTTTGTTCGCCTTTTTTAAAAAAATTCCAGCTTCCCTATGTATCAATATAGTGTAGCGCTGTTAGATTCTTATCTACCGCTGACAGGTAAATTTAGTGGGTCGCTTGTTATAGGAAGTTAGATTTGCCTCTGTTCCAGCTTGGCTGACGTTGCATGCAGTTCCACATTGTGCCGGTGGGTGTCGTTGTTACTATTGGCAGGTGTTGGAAAAGCAACGTGTTGAAGCGAATGAGTGCTCCTCTTTCCCGGAGATAACTCGGTGGAGGTGGTCCTCCGAGTTGCATTCTGGGAGAAGGTATTTATGGGACAGACGCCATGTTTTAGGGTTCGTTTTCAGCCACCTGCTGGCCCTCCTGGCCGACTGGTATGCATTAGGAATACCACCTCGTGGTCCTCCGTTCCGGCCCTGGTGGGCCCAGAAGCCTGTCTGGGGCCCACCACAGCAGCGGAGGAATGGTCCTGAGCTGTCTATCCTGAGTGAAGAAGCTGGACAACCGAGAAGATCCCAGGGGAGGACCCGTCATGGAAGGATCATGCAGAGTGCTGGTCTGGAGAGGGGCCTGGTGACTCAGTTGGAGGACGCATTCCGAAGTAATCTTACAGTATAGTACTGCCGGGTTGGCTTAAAGGTTCAAGTACTGTATCTGATGTTCATCACAAACCAATACATCCTGTGGCAGAGGATCGTACGGTTTTATTCCAAATAAGTCTTCGGCAGAGACTTTTGTTCGTGCTACGTGCTGGCTGCTAGGCAAGTGAGAGATGTCTATCCAGGCGGGCAAAGATTGAATCCTACAAAAAAGGGGACTATTCAATTGCAAGTGTTCAGTTACAAAGAATGTTCTGAAGAAATACAACAGAAAGGTATTTGAGCTTCCCTGCAGCTTTCCTACTACCTCTTTCCTGCTACTTCCCTTGTTCGTTTTATTAAAGCATTGGAAAACCCACTCGAGTGTTTGGTGCTTATATAGTCCAGAGGTAAACTCAACGGAACCCTAGACCCGGTGAAACAGAGGTATTGAGAGTGAAGGTAACAAGCCCGCTTAAACCAGCAGCTCCACCGAGAGTTATTGCTACATAGCATTAATGTACTTATTTTGAAAAAAGAAAACAGCTTTCCATTAGTTCTACACCGGCTTATCTAACTCTTTTCATAGTTGTTTAAACACACTGTTCAATTACTTCTGCCTTACTTCCTGCACAGAATTTAGGTCATGACACAGGAAGGAGTTGACCAGCTGAGGGTAGATGATGCAGGTGTTTCAATAGATTTGGCGACCTGTCAGATTTTGTAACAGAAGTGACGTTCCGCCGCCGCCATCTTGGCACACCCCACACTCGTCCACAGTAAGGATATGGTGTGAAGGCAGAAAGCGGACATCTTGTTACACCCACCGAAGTCATGCATTTTAAACTTATTTTTAACAGTAAACTGAGCTTATATTGTGAAATTCAGGATTTAAAAATACGTCAGACTGTTTAGATGTGGAATTTTAAAAGCAGAGGCGAGCCTGCTGATCTCACATCTTTGTTAATCTGACAGAACACCACTGCTTTCAAAAATCAACATCAAAACAGTCTGACGGATTTCAAAATCCTATATTTCACTATATAAAGTCAGTTTACTGTTAAAAATAAAATAAGTGTGAAATGCAAGACTCTGGTGGGTGTAAAAGATGTCCGCTTTCCGCCTTCTCACGGTATCCTTACTGTGGGCAAGTACGGGGTGTAGCAAGATGGTGGCGACGGAACATCACTTCCATTACAAAATCTGACGGGTCGCCAAATCTGACGAAACAGGGTGTGTGCTAATGAGATCAGCTGGTCAACTCCTTCCTGTGTCGTGACATATAATCTGACCAGGAAGTAAGGTGGAAGTAATCGAGCAGTGTGTTTAAACAGCTATGAAGAGAGTGAGGTAATGTTGTGTAGAATTAATGGAAAGCTGTTTTATTTTTGCTAAATAAGTACAAATAATGCTATATTGGTACATAAGGGAGCTGGACTTTAGAAAAAAAAGGTGAACTCAGGTAGATAATCAATGTCAGGGGTAAATTTACTAAAACTGGTGCACACAGAATGTGGTGCAGCTGTGCCTAGTTACCAATCAGCCTCTAACTTCAGCTTGTTCAATTAAGTTTTGACAATAAAACCTGGAAGATGATTGGTTACTATGCACAGCTGCACCAAATTCTATGTCCGCCAGCTTTAGTAAATCTTTCCCTCAATGTCATGGCTCCCACTAACTTACACTGTGCCTGCTTTAGAATGTCGGCTGGTTATCATAATAGAAGCTTAGAATGGATTAGTTATTAGGTTATATCTAAAGATTGTAGAGCTAAAAATGTGGTTGAAATACATATGTGGGAACGGTTTTAACTGCCAAAGTATAGGCAGTTTTATTCAGCTAGTCTTGTAATGCAGTGCCCCCTGCCAGACAGTAGTCAGGTACTTATGCTTCACTGAGGCAAGAGACAAGAATATAATAATAATAATAATAATAATAATTATTATTATTATTAGTATTATTATTATTTACTTAGCACTTTTCCTCCTGGGCATCCAAAGTACAGAGCCTGAGCCTATTGATTAAACCAGTGATTCTCAAACTGTTCAGGTGTGCCGTGGGCAGGGGCAGACTGACTATTAGGGCACTCGGGCACCTCCAGCACTGAGCTCCAGTAACTGGGGGATGCGCTAGTGTCAGGCACTCAAGACACCCCATTAAATCTAAATCTGAATAAAAGTCTAGAGACAGGCTTTAGAGTGACTCACTTTAACGACAAAAAAGAAGCTCTAGTGAAGGGTCAACAACCTTAAGTGGTTGTACTTATACCCAACACCCTAAGTGGTTGTACATATACCCAGTGCAGTGACTGGCCTCAGTTGATACACAGAGATTAAACAAATCCCCCTACATAAGTTGTACCTGTTTATTTGCAGTCGTCTTTTCTCTACAGCCGTTCAAAGTCCAGAAAAAAGGGTACGGAGAGCTAAAATTACACCCTGCAGAGCTCAGTGAGGAGAGCTCTGAGAGATGATTGGAGGGAAGGAAACCTCCCCCCCCCCCTTCACACAGCACACAGAAACAGGGTGGAGGCTGTTAATCACAGGCTGTGTGCTGGAACTCCCTCCCCTGTCACCTTGATTAATGCAGATAGCAGAGGAATGGGCGCCAGACACTTCTTGAATGCAAAGAGATTTATTGTCTCTTAAACAGAACTGTGGGAGAGAGGGTTAGGGCTTGGACCACTTTAGTAGATGCAATATTAATTGGCAGACCCTGAGACTTCTATAGGCAGACAGCCACTCAGGGAAAGCCATCCAGATAGACAACAAAACTGCATGAGTAGAACCACTGTCTCCTATAGCAACGATCTTGTAACAGTTTCTAACAAGGGTTGCAATGAACTTCTTCACTTCTTCTGCAATCTCCTAGTGTAGAACTTCACTCCGATGAGTTCCCAGTCTTTCACTAAACTAACAGATCCACTCGTTACTGGATCTCCTGAGCTCTTCCAATCTTCTCACTCAGTATCTTCCTCAAGCGTCACCCCCACGTCCCTGCTGGGTCCCTAGCTTGGCACTCACAGATACTCCTCAAGGGTCACCCCACTGCTCTGCTTGGTCCCTGGCTTGGCACACAATAATGCTCTGCAAGCGTCCCCTCCACTGGCTGGGTCCCTGGCTTGGCACCTGCTGAAGTTTTCCCAATTCTTCACCGTCCCCGGCTGGTGAGAATACTGCTCAGGTACTTGCTTCAGCTACTCGCGGTGGTCCCTGGTAACAAGGTGGATGGTCCCTTAGTGGCGACAGCTTCCCCTCTACCTCCAACCACAGCTGGTTCTCTGGCCGGCAGAACCGATGCTTCTGGTTGGTCTGCAAGCCGCAGTCCCAACCCTACGCTGCTCTCTTGCTTCTGGATAGGCCCCCAGACAGCTTAGCAGCCAGATGTCCTTGGGATAGGCCCAAGGCTTATGGCCTAGCAACCCGGGGCATTACAACACACGTCCACCCAGACAGCCATCCAGGTGGCACCGAACCCCGATCACCTGACTCCACCAAAATAAATAGGCTCACCCAGAAGGCCAAGGGACCCAAGAAAATCCCTGTCCATTGGCTGAGACACCCTATTTATTCCTAATCTGTCCTTGCAATGCCCTTGTCTTATCTAATGCCACCAGATACCCGGCCATCTAGTGACAGAAGAGAGAAGTGCAGCAATTCCAGAATTAGGGTGAAATCAATTGACCTCCTATCAATTGCCCAAGGCAACTTTCACTTGGCAAATAAATTTGATAGCAACCATGCCTAAATATCAGGGTGCTACATCATTAAGTGATGAATCAGACAAAAAGAAAAAAACATCTGCGTGTAAGATCATATAGGAACACATAAGGACCAGAAATGATCTGATCTGCCCAATTTTTCAGCACTGTGGCCTGGTGGTTAGTACTTCTACCTTAAATTGGTCATTGGTTTAAATCATAACCACAACTGCGGGGATTTACCCTCACACTCCAAAGACCTGCTGGTAGGTAATTGGCTCCTGTCTAAATTATCTTAGTATGTTTATGCATGCACATGAGGTGGGGACCTTAGATTGTAAGCTCCTTGAGGGAAGGGACTGATGTGCCTGTACAGTATATGTAAAGATCTAGGTAAATTGTTGGTGCTATATAAATATCCGTAATAAAATAGAGTAAAATGCCCTTTACTCCCTTCCCCACACACACCACCTAAAGCATGTGTCCAGTTTTGGATACATTGGGGAAAGATTATAACTCCTGTCGTGGTTTTTCACTCTATTTCAAAATTTCTCTCACTACCTGTCTAGGGAAACTGTTGTCACTGTGACTGGGAATATCTAAAAGAGTGCCATGACCTTTACTCAGCTAGTTCACACCGTACTCGATTTAGTGAAGTGGTGGCATACTCTCTGAACACAACCAATGATCCCATGGCAAGATAAAAGTAACCTGTCCCAAATCATACAATATTCCTCTTGTGTATCTTCTGATGGACATGACTTTTCTTGAAGGGAAAGAGGAGGCATGATTGAAACCTTTAAATACATCAAGTGGGTGAATAAGGTTCAGGAGGGCAGTTTTTTCAATATGAAACCAAAATCAAGAACACAGGAACATGACCTCAAACTAACTGGAGGAAAGTTCAAAACTAGTATTAGAAAGTATTATTTTACCGAAAGGGTAGTTGATACCTGGAATAAATTACCAACAGAATTTTTTTTCCATTTTGGATGGAGCTGTGTATAGCACTAAAAAAGAAACAGGGGATCAAATTCTTCTCTACAAAAAATTGCTGGACTTTCACTTTAAGAATTTTTATGCATTTGTATCCAACAGAATTGAAATGCTTTTATGTTTATATTGCTTTATCTTGTGTTGTGTAGTACTAGTGGCCCTAAATCCAGTAAGTTGTCCATACTGGCTGTTCAGGGTGCAGTGCTCCAAAGATCATACGCTATGTACTATATATGAACTAAGTATTTCTTCCTGCTTTAGGATCTGTTTTCTCTCACAGCTGAACAGGGGAGGACTCAAAGGAAGTGTGATAATACAATCTGGAAGGGAAGACTGCAATATTTATTTTGGTTGTATGTGAACTGCACATTTCACAGGACACTGATGATAATGAACAAGACCCCGGGGGGGGGGGTGGCTGTTCTATGGACTGATAATGCATTGTTAACATTATTCTTACATTTACACTAAGTTGTTTTAAAAAAATAGACACTGAAAACTATGGTTAAAGTAGAACTAACGGCAATTTTTTTTCCATTTTGGATAGAGCAAGGGAGGGTTATATAACCCATGTCCGATTTTTGTTTGTTATCTGTGTCCCATTGCAGAGATTTCCCTTCACTTCCTGTCCCATAGCCAAACAGGAAGTGAGAAGAAATCATTGCAAATAAGGGAGTTCTTTGAGGACCCCCAGGTCACCATAACTAGTGTGCCCATTGGACGATTTCCCCTCTTTTACTTTTCTGGGGACAACCCACAATCTGGGATTTTCTTTTACTTTCACTTTCAATGATAATGGTAAACAGGACAAATAGAGAGGATAAATCTCCTAATGGGGGCACAGACAGCAATTAAAACTGACAAGTGTTCTAATCCCTCTGTACTCTATCCAAAATGAAAAAAAAAAGTTTCGCCTTTTGTTATACTTCACTATATTCAAATATAGCATAGGAAAAAAGTAATACCAATTCATATGGCAAGCTTAAAACGTTAAGCCTCGTGAACACTGGATGTTTTTGATGTTGCTCTTAGGAGCGTCTGGTGTTTTTTCTCTGCCTCTAAACGCCTCTGCATGTTAGCCTATGTGTCCATGCACACATGGGCGTCTAGAGGAGTTTAGTGGCAGGGGCATTTAGAGGTAGAAAAAACCCCACTGCCAGGAGCAACGGCATTTTGGCAGAAAAAATATTGACGCATGGTAACGCACCTTAACACTAGGTGCGTTTAGCGCTTCAGCGTTAATTTATTTCAAAGACCAGAATAAATGATTATTCTAGTCTATAAAATTAATTACTGCCCAAACGCTTGATATGCCTAAATGCGTTTACAAGTTTCGATCATTTTTTCTGCCAAAACATTGCTGCCAGGAGGAAAGGCGTCTAGGAGAGATAGCAAAAACATTCAGTGTGCATGAGGCCTAGAGGTCCAGAAGTAAATGACCTGTGTGATTACTTGGAGAGATTGGAGAGTTCATAGAAACATAGAAAAATGACAGCAGAAAAAGACAGAGTAGTCCATCGAGTCTGCCCATTTGTTTTTGTTTTGTTTCGTTTTTGTGTTTTGTTTTGTTTTCTTGTTAACTTTATTGTCTCAGTATAGATCTATGGTTGTCCCAATCATGTTTGAAGCCATTTACTGTTGACTGTCTCACTACCTCTGTTGGTAATTTATTCTAGGCATCAACTACCCTTTCGGTAAAATAATACTTCTTAATACTAGTTTTGAACTTTCCTCCAGTTAGTTTGAGGTCATGTTCCTGTGTTCTTGATTTTGGTTTCATATGAAAAAATGCCCTCCTGAACCTTATTCACCCACTTGATGTATTTAAAGGTTTCAATCATGTCTCCCCTTTCCCTTCAAGAAAAGTCATGTCCATCAGAAGAAACCGAAATAAAAAGAAGACAGGGGCGCACCAGCCTTGTGCATTAACTTTTAAAACATTTATTAAATAAAAATGGTAAAAGAAATAACTCACAAGCAAATGGTGGAGGAGGCACAACATAAAATCGCACCGGTAGACAGCCTGCGATTGGGATGAGCGAGACCTTCCAAGGGTCGTGGAGGAACGCACAGACGTCACAATCCGCTTGGATTGTTTTATTTAGTAAATGTTTTAAAAGTTAATGAACAAGGCTGGTGCGCCCCTGTCTTCTTTTTATTTTGGTTTCTACTAGGATCCCCATCCTTGAGGGCAGCAAGGCCTGTGTTTACGTATTATATATGGTGATCCACCTGTGCGCAGGAGTTGCCTTTTTCCATCAGAAGAAACACAAGGGGAATATTGTATGATTTGGGACAGGTTACCTTTACCTTGCCATGGGATCATTGGTTAGGTTCAGGGAGTATGCCACCACTTCACTAAATTGAGTATCGTGTGAAATTTGTCACACTAGCTGAGTAACCGTCATAGCGCTCTTTTAACTTATGTAATAAGCATTCATTTAGGCACTTTTTTACTTTTATATTTATTTTGTTTTATATGCTTGTTTTTGCTCATTTTATACATCACAAAATGCACTTTATACATCACAAAATCACAAAATGCATTACACTGCAGTGGTGCTCTAAAGTTTGTAATCGACTTGCTTTATTGCATTTCAATATTTCTGCAAATATGTGACCTAAAAACTGGTCTTGATACTACAACTAGATAAGGAGAAAATATTTAAAGAAAAGAATCAAAACACTGTACTTGTTCATTGTACTTGTTCATTTATTATTTGGAGAAATTATCCAAAGTTACATATGCATGTGAATCTTTAGGGTTTTCAGTTCATTTAAAGTGAAAATTAGGGCTCTTTCAGACAGCCAGCCAGGGAATGGTAAAGATAGGTGGCAGAGCTGCAGTTTTGCCGCCCACCGGAATTTTAACAAAACAGTTGAATAGGGCTGTACACATGCCTGACAAAGGGGCCCGAGGGCTTTGAAACATAGCCCTTGTTCTTTTGTGATGTGACCTCTCTGCAAAAAAGCTTTGGACTGCAACTGAAGATCCTTGGTGTGCTAGCAAATATGTGTATTGATCAAGGCAGCTTCCTCTGGCAGCAGTAGGGGATGGGTATTCTCGCTGGACTGAGTCATGTAATGATGTGGGCCCTGCTCAGTCCTGGAGTAATGGGAGCCCAGCCTATGTGATGATGTGCCACCTAAGCAGAGTCAGTGTAAATAGTTCACAATAAACAGGCAAATTGAATAATTGTTATTCTGGCTGAAGAGGACTGCCATATGAGGAAGCTGGGGACAGCGCTGGGGCATGAAAAGGGCAAGGCCTCTGGCACACTGGGTGTATTGCTTCAGTGTCTGAGATTTGACATTTCGGTGTGGGTGGAAGGCACAGATGCACAGCATGGTTGCACCATCCAGCCCCGTTGCCAGCAGACCATAATACTCAATGAGAGGCTGATAGCTGCTGCGGCTGAACAGTGCACAAATGCTACTTATTGTATGTTTAGGGCAGTATGCACCCAGGGATGAATGCCAGGAAAGCAGACTCCTTGCATTCCAGGCATTTGACTTTGGGTGCATACTACCATAAACATTAGTACCACTAGGTGCATCATCCAGCTGTAGCAACTTTCAGCCTTTCATAGAAATTTACAGCCAGCCGGTAGTGGGGCTTGATCTTTTGCAGGGACCAAAATACTGGGATTTCATGCCCCAGGGCTAACCTACCAGTGTACATGACACAGAAGTATAAATGTGAATGAAAAAGAATGTACTTACACTTACACTTACACTTACTTACTTACTTACAATTTAAAATTGTGATATATAATATTTTGGGTAATGCATAAATTAAAATAGCAGTATTAAGTGGCAAACATAGTTAGGGGAAATGGAATCTTTTGTATGTTTTTTTAGGTAATACAATTAACTATGAATCCTAGAAGAGGGAAATGATTTATCTCGAGGTCTTGTATCAGACATTAAAGAATGTTTAGCCTAACTATACTGGATGAATACCAGCTGGATACAGCTGACAAATGATTAATGGGGAAATCCTTGGTGAGTTTCTGATAAGAGTGTCATCCAATTTGTCTAAAAAGCGACTGAGCTGTGCAAAGCTAAGTGTGACATTCATCTTTAACTCTGCTGGTTTCCTAAATTAGATAAGTATAAATCATGTGAATATTTACTGGTGTCCTTTTTCCAAAAACACTTTTGACTCTGCTTTTGTACTTACCACATTCTAACACCTAAGGGAACACCATCTCAGTTTCCCACATTTTAAACAACCAGATTATTATACCACTATTTTTATGCTTATAATAGTCCCAGCCTTCAATATATCGTAGATCTCATTATATGAAATAACATTAACAGAATATATTTGTATGGTTTGGATTTTTACTGTTATTCTATACCCTCATCCCAATAGGCACTCCATAAACACAAATTTGTAAAATACTCTTGTACATGAAAAAGTTCTTATACTATATTTCCTAACATTTTATAGTATCCTGCCTCCATGTACAGCCCCCAATGACCAAAGAAGTTAGACTGATCACTTACTAGAATAGCATAGTACAGTAATGCAATGTACATTATACATTGGCTTACTGTACTATGTTGTTCTAGTAAGTTAGTAATTGATTAATCTGTCTAGTTTTGTTGTATGTAAGTAGTTATATGTATTCACCTCCTTTTATTCCTCCTGATAAAGTCAGTAGTTGTCTAAGAAACGTGTAGGAATATTCTCCTCTCCCCCCCAAACGGTGACTCTCAAAATTAGTGTGGCTTTATGAATGGTACAGATGTGCACCTGATTTAAAAAAAAAAAATTTAATTAATAAATGAGAATTTAAATGTGTATGTTTATGTTTATGGACTACCTGTTTAAAATTCCAGTTTTGTATTTGGGATCCTTGTTATTTGAAATATTATATTTAAGGATGAAAACATTATGGCTGTGTAAGGGCAACGTGGGACCATTCTGTGCTGCTACATGAATGGGTGGAATGGAGGAATGAGGGAAAAGTGAGCCAACACAGCTGAAGTGCAAGCACCTTAACACCAGTATAAATGTCTGTGTTAGGAGCCTGGGTCTAGGAATCTATGGGACTATAACGATCCATAGGGATTGATTTGAAGTCTAGCACATGCTTGCAGGCACCTCAGGGTTATTACCTTCTGCTGTGTTGGCACGTAGGCACTTTCTAGGCCATGTCAGGTTTACATTATTATTATTATACAGGATTTATATAGCGCCAACGGTTTACGCAGCGCTTTACAACTTGAGGGTAGACAGTACAAATAAAATACAATTTAATACAGTGAGAATCAGAGGGCCCTGCTCATTAGCGCTTACAATCAAAGAGGAAGGGTCAAGAGATACAAGAGGTAATAACTGTGGGGGATGTGCTGATGGAGAAAATAAATGTACAGTTGTTAGGTGGGGGTCAGATAGGCTTCTCTGAAGAGATGAGTTTTCAGGGATTGTCTGAAAGTAGACAAAGTAGGAGATAGTCGGACAGATTGGGGTAGAGCATTCCAGAGGATGGGAGAGACTTGGAAGAAGTCCTGGAGGCGAGCATGGGACAAAGGAACTAGAGAGCAGGAGGTCTTGGGAGGAGCGAAGAGGATGATTTTGTTGATATTTTGAGTTCAGGTAAGTGATGTAGCTGGGGGCCAGGTTGTGGATGGCTTTGTAAGTAACTGTTAGTATCTTGAATGGAGGGATTGGCAAAGAGGGGTAGCAGACGCCGATCGGTTTGTAAGGTGGGTGAGCCTGGCAGCAGCGTTCATGATGGACTGAAGGGGGATAGCCATTGTGGTGACATTAGTTATGAAAGGGCGTATCTTGGAGATGTTGCGGAGGATGAGGCAGCAAGCTTTGGTCAGCAATTGGATGTGGGGCCAAAAGGATAGTTCAGAGTACAGGGTTACACCTAGGAACTTGGCATGGGGGCCAGGTTGATAGCCTAGTCATTGATTTTGACAAAAAAATCAGGGGAAGTGGCATGTGGTGGAGGAAATATCATGAGTTCGGTTTTGGATAGGTTGAGTTTGAGGAAGTGACGTGACATCCAGGCTGATATGTCTATTAGTAAGTTGGTGATGCGTGAGGAGACAGATGAAGTGAGTTGGGGGGTGGAGAGGTAGATTTGGGTGTCGTCTGCGTAGAGATGATATTGATAGCCATAGGAGGCTATGAACTGATCCAGGAAGGAGGTGTAGATTGAGAAAAGGAGGGGTCCAACAACAGAACCTTGGGGGACCCTGACAGAGAAAGGAAGAGAAGAGGAGGAAGTAGAGTTGTAAATGACACTGAAGGAGAAGTGGGATAGGTAGGATGAGAACCCGTGAAGAGTACAGTCACATGGACCAAAGGAGTGGAGTTTTTTCTGAGGAGGGGGTGGTCCACTGTATCAAAGGAGCAGAGGGGTCCAGGAGATGTAGTACAGAATAGTGTCCGTTGGTTTAAGCCGTTATTAGGTCGATGGTGAGTTTAAGGAGAGCAGTTTTCGTGGAGTGTTGAGGGCAAGATCCAGGCTGAATGGGATCAAGAAGTTTGTTCATAGTCAGACGGTCGCTCAGTTGGTTGTAGACCAGTCTTTCAAGGAGTTTGGAGGAGAAGGGGAGTAAGGAGATGGGGCATAGGTTGTTAAGATTGGTGGGGTCCAGTGAGGGCTTTTTAAGGATGGGGTTACTAGCGGATGTTTTGGAGATTTGGGGAAGATGCCAGAAGAGAGGGAGAGATTGAAAATGTGAGTTAGATAGTGTAGAATAGAATCAGCGTAGCATTTGCGGGGGAGCAGGATCCAAATCCCTTAATTTGACCCCTATTTGACATAAAAGCTAATTATTTTGTAGTCCAAAATAACAACTAGGAGAGATCTTTAAGATAAAGCAAACAGTGCAAAGGAGAGCTTTGAATTTCTGACATTATCAACTGTTGTTTTGCACTTATCAAACAGATATAGTAAAATGCTTACAATGGTATAAAAACTGCCCATGCAGGTAAGGGTGGGCTGTAGATAAAAACAAACTGTGCAGCGTTGATCAAAGTTAAATAATGCCCTAGCTGAAGGGGTAGGCCATTTCCGTACCTTCCGAAGCCTGGCTAAACAACTCTTAGGGATGGCATCACCCCATTCTGCTTTTTTCCTAGGATGTTGCTAAGATATTATCAGCCGATTCAAGACCCCTCACACTCTCTTTCCTCTGTCACAGTAGCTTTGCAAAGGAGGAGATAGAGGACCACACATGTGCGGGGGTTTGAGAGCTTGCCCCTCTGATGATGGGGGTAGCAGTATTGGCTGGGAGTGTCTTAGAAACATCCTTGCAACAAGGTAGAAAAGGACAATGCCATCCCTGAGAGATTTTTGGCTAGGCCTTGGGAGGTATATCAATGGTCCACGCTTACAGTATACCAAAGGAATTTTCCAACTTTGATCAAAGCTGCACAGTTTATTTTTATCTACAAGTGCACTTACCTGCATAGGCAGTTTTTTTTGTAAAAGTGATCCATCCCTTTAAACATAACAATAGGGGGCAATTGGTATGATTTGGACCAGTGCACAACGCAAAGTCCATAAAGACATGGATAAGTCAGTTTGGGGTGGAGGAACTTGACTGGCCTGCACAGAGTCCTGATCACAACCCGATAGAATACCTTTGGTGTGAATTATGGAGAATGCAAGCAAGGCCTTCTCATCCAACATCTGTGCCTGAGACTGGAAGCAAGGCCTTCTCATCCAACATCTGTGCCTGACCTCACAAATGCGCTTCTGGAAGAATGGACAAACATTCCCATAGACACACTCCTAAACCTTGTGGACAGCCTTCCCAGAAGAGTTGAAGCTGTTATAGCTGCAAAGGGTGGGCCAACTCAGTATTGGACCCTATGGACTAAGACTGGGATGACATTAAAGGTTATGTGCGTGTAAAGGCAGGTGTCACAATACTTTTGACAATAGAGTGTACATAAGTATGAGAGTTATTTTAAGAATAGGATATAGACATATATTTGCTTAAAAAAAAAATTATAATTCTTTTCCAGGGGAATGTAAAAACCTGCAAGATCTAAATTTGTCGGAGTGCCCAAATTTAAATGTAAGTGACTTAAATCAATACTATTTAAAGAAGCTTGCAGATTTAAAATGAAGTAATCGAATTCAGATGTAACATCTAAATTGCAGCCAGAGCCATGTGGATTCATTTATTTCTGTTATAAAACCACTGACCCTCCCTCCTTGCAGGATAAAATAGTCTTGTTAAATAAATTATTGTATTTTATTTTAGAATTGTACTTGAAGCATAGATACTCATAGTGGAAAACAGATTGCTGTGGTGTAGAGATTTTAGTGTGGGATGCCTCGGTGATACCACTAGTTAAGGAATAGTTTAGATTGGAGTTTATAGTAATAATCATTTGCTTCCCTATTTTGTTTGCATCTGGCAGGTATACATTATGAACATTTTGCAATGCAGATTCTTTGTAAACCTGACTGAATAATGCATGCTGCACCAGATGGGTTTGTTGATACTTGTAACAACTAGGGTTGCCACCTTTTCTTCAAGTCAAACCCAGAAATTTTTTTATGGTATAAACTATACATATATTTTGCACTTAAATAACATTTCTAATCATATGAAGTTAATCACAAGAGTCCCCCTTTAAATCTGATTCCATAGAATTCCCCTTTTACATCTGAGTTCCCTTAAGGGGGGGGACTCTGCAGACTCTGACGTAAAGGAGAACTCTGGGGACTCTAACATAAGGGATGCTCTGGGAACCCTGATTTAAGGGGGAACACTGAGAACTCTGATGTACGGAGAGGACTCTGATTGAAGGGGGAACACTGTGGCATCTGGTGTAAAGGGGAAACCCTGATGTAAGGGGTGCTCTGAGAACTCTGATTTACCTTAGTGTACTCACTCAGAGGCAGGAAAGAGAAGGGGGAGACTTCAGTCACAGACAAGGATGGATGGTGAGCTCACTCATCTCTTGACAGTCAGAACCTCTCATCCAGATGTATCTGAGACTGCTGGACTTCAAATTTCCAGCCCCCACTTTCCTTTTCTGAGGCACGGTGCTGGGGATTGGAGTGTGGGCAGACACAGAGGGGTAGGGGCTGGAGGAAGAGGAGCAAATCGAGCCCTCTCTCCTCTGTTGTCTGTATGTGTTTGGGGGGGGGGGGGGGGGGTTGTTAGTGATGGCTTTGGGTAGTGTGAAAGAGAGTGTAAAAGACACTCTCGGCTTAGACAGCTGCAGCCAGCAACCTTGCTGGGAAGCCATAGGCCAGTCTGAATAATGTGTCTGGGTTTCAGGCAGTTTGAAATCCGGACACATGATTCCAAACCCAAATTGTCCAGGTAAATCCCGGACAGGTGGCAACCCTAGTAACAACACCCATCGAGCTCACCCTCCATCATTGTTGCAAATGCACCAATGTATACCTATATACATTGCTACTTACCTGGGGTGAAAATGGCCAGTGATGAGCTCAGTCGAGTTCTGCCGGGAAGCTGACAAAGCCAGCAGCCAATCATAGGTGGCGGTTGCATACCCTGCCCCATAGCCACACGTATATACACCCCATACAACTTACATGCAGCTACAGGGGAGTGAATGCCTCCTCTGCCTATGATTGGCTCTCAGCTTTGACAGCTTTCTGGTGGGATAGCTCAGTCAAGTTTAGACTCATGTCTGAACCCTCCTGAGCTCATTCCTAAAAATGACTGGAAATATATAACCTCTTCTAAAATTTGTATATGACCGCTCTAGCATAGCTCCCAACTGTCCCTGATTTTGAGGGACTGTCCCTGATTTGGAGCAATGTCCCTCTGTCCCCGTTTCCCCCTCATTTGTCCCTCATTTTGGTCTGATCCATATATTTGGATATAAAATGCACTTTTTTTCTTTCAAAAAGTGTTTCCCGGAGCTAAACCTTTCCTCCAATTTCTAAATTGCTGCATTTGTACATTTTAAAAGCCAATATAAAGGAATATTAGTGGTACAAAAAAGCCCTTGTGGATTTGATTAACCTTTTTTTGGTTAATTCTCCTTTGAGGGGGTGTGGCAGGGGCGTGTCCTATGACTACATATGTTTGTTAGTAGATGTCCCTCATTCCCATCTCAAAATGTTGGGAGGTACGCTCTAGTTGCTTACAACCCTAATCGCTTCAGCTCTCACACCTGGACCAGAGCAAGCTTTGCGTTTCTAGTGACAACTTTGTAAATACTTAGTACAAACAAAGTTTTCTTTTCGTGATATTGTATTCCAGAAATTATGTTATTCTCTATTCTAAGGCATTGGACGAGGTGGGAGAATGATGGATGAATGGCATGATCTCTCCTTGTCCATTCACAAAACACCTTGCATTCTGTGAGAAAAAAAGTTTTGTAAATGTAGGAGGGAGGAGTAAAGGGAAGGCAAATGGCGCAATTTCATTTGCAGTAAAGTTAATTATCACTTAAGCATACTAGACCTTTCTTCACAATGCACCCTTAGGTTCTCCAGATATTACAGGATGCTTGGTAAGCATTAGAAATGTGCGCCAAATATCCCAGTTTGAGACCAATGAGCACCAAGTAGTCTGAAACACCCATGCTGATTCTAGTATTGTATAAACATGATTTGCTTTTTGTTGTCCAGGATGAAGCAATGAAAGTCGTCATTGAAGGATGCCCTGCTTTACTCTATCTCAATTTATCACATACGGAAATAACAAATACTACTTTACGAGTCATGTCCAGGTAGGTTTGGTAACAAATTCTTCCATAGCAGTGGTGCCAACTAGCATCCTATCGAGGTGACCTTCGTGACCTGTCCTTATGGTCTATAGCAGGGGTCTACATACTGCAACCCGAGGTCCAGATGTGGCCCTTTGCTAGTCCCCCTGCCAGAACACAATAGAACAGCAGGGGAGATCGCTGTACTAATGTCGGAGAGTTAGTACAGCAGCTCTCCTGAGCTGTCAGTTTTTTTTCGTTCAGCCCTACTGGGTTGAACGAAAAAAAAAACTACCAGTGTGTACTAGGCTTAAGTGCTTTGGATGAACTAAGCATATATCCCAAAACTCCAGCTTGTTGAACACGCTCCTGTTCTTTGCAGTGCATTATTTGAGCCCAACCCCACCTTGCTACACTATTCAGCCCAGGTTCACACTGTCCCGAACACACACAGACATCGCATGTGATTCGTACCCGCACTGTGTTGCCGATCACATGCGATGTCTGTGCAATGCGAGTTTAGCCATACAGTTCGTATTTCTGAACTCAAATTGGATTCGCACAAAAAAGGTACAGGGACTTTTTTTTTTCCCCGCACTGGAATCAGATTGCATGGGTGTTCTCACCCATGCAATCTGATTCCTTTCCCAATCCACAGTTTGCACTGCGATCTGTGAACTGATCTGGGGATGTCATTAATATTATACTGACACCCACAGCGGTTCGCAGAGGGCAGTGTGAACTGCCTGCGGGAGAGATGCGATGCGGGAACCGGCGCCGGAATCACGCTGGGTCCCGCATCACTACAGTGTGAACCCAGGCTTAAGGAAAATCTTTTGCAATTAAAAACTGTTAAAAATAAATGTTCTGCCTAAGAGCACACACACAAGATACAGGATGACAGCAGCAGTGACAGTTTTACAGTCACCACCTACTACTTATTTAATTAGCCCTTGGATGGAAGAATAGGAGGAGCTTGTTGTCTTAGGCCCCTTTCACACGGGCAGACCGTTCGGGTCCGCCTATCAGTTTTTCAGGCGGACCCAATCGGACCGTCCACTCCAGTCTTTTCTATGGAGCAGCGGGTGTCAACGGACATGTGACATTCGATTCGATTCACTAAAAACAGACTGATGGGGATCCGTTCCCTATCAGTTTGGTGGATTGGATGGCAGTTGGGTGTAAATGGACAGGCGGTCCCTTTACATCCGACTGCCCATAGAGGAGAGCGGGCTGTGTTTGTATTCTCTCTGCATAAGTGGAGCTGACACAGACTAGCCATCTGCCTGCTCAGCAGGGATCAGCGGACAGATTCCTCGCTGAGCAGGTGGACTCCAGCAGAGCCCACCCTGTGTGTAAGAGCCTTACTCTTATTTATTTTTTATTTTGCTCAACCAGCTTTGGACTTCCAAAAGCTGAGCACAATGCGCAATTTGGAAAACATGCTGCTGTGCTCTATATACGTGCAGGCGTTTTTTCTATTAAGCGTTTCCAGACCAGCCACCGCAGTTATACTGCGGCACGTTGGCTCTCCTGCTTGAGCCATCTTATCGGTACGTCGGCTCTTTAAGACGCCTCCAGTGGCGTGCGTGCCTGAAGCGTGTCCCCAGAGCCGATGCGAGTGCACGGCGGGCGCAATGACCGCTGGGTACCCACGATCGCTCATGACAGAGCGAGAATCGGGATCTGTGTGTGTAAACACACAAATCCCAGTTCTGTCAGGGGAGAGGAGACAGATTGTAAGTTCCTACTAAGTAGAAACAACCATCTCTCTTCTCCTCTAGTCAGCCACATTCCCCCCAACACAATTAGAACACACCTAGGGAACACAGTTAACCCCTTGATCGCCACCTAGTGTTAACCCCTTCCCTGCTAGTGACATTTATACAGTAATCAGTGCATTTTTATAGCACTGATCACTGTATAAATGTCAGTGGTCCCAAAAAAGTGTCAAAAGTGTCCGTCACAATGTTGCAGTCCCGATAAAAATCACAGATCACCACCATTACTAGTAAAAAAAAAAAAAAATAATGAAAATGCCATAAATCTACTTCCTATTATAACTTTTGCGCAAACCAATCAATATACGCTTATTGCATTTTTTTTTTTCTACCAAAAATATGTAGAAGAATATATATCGGCCTAAACTGAGGAAGAACTTTATTTATTTATTTATTTAAATTGGGATATTTATTATAGCAAAAAAGTAAAAAATATAGTGTTTTTTTCAAAATTGTTGCTTTTTTTGTTTATAGCGCAAATAAAAAAAAAAAAAAACGCAGAGGTGATCAAATATCACCAAAAGAAAGCTCTATTTGTGGGAAAAAAGGACATCAATTTTGTTTTAGGTACAACGTAGCATGACTGCTCAATTTTCAGTTAAAGCGACCCAGTGCCGTATCGCAAAAAATGGCCTGGTCATTAGGCAGGAAAATCTTCCGGGGCTGAAGTGGTTAAAGTATAGCTAAAGGCAAAACTTTTTTTTTGTTTTGGATGGAGTGGAGAGGAATTAGACCCCCTGTCAGGTTTTATGGCAGTCTGTGCCCACATTAAGGAGATTCTCCCTCTCTATTTGCTGCCATTATTATTGAAAGTGAAAGTAAAAGAAAATCCCCAAATTAGCCCCAGAAAAGTAATAGAGGGCAAATCTTCCAATAGGGAATTCCCTTAATTTACAGGGATTTCCTTTCACTTCCTACTTGGCTGTGGGACAGGAAGTGATGGGAAATCTCTGCAATTGGACACAGATGGCAAGAAACACATCTGACAGGGATTATAATCCTCCCTTACTCTATCCAAAATGAAAAAAAAAGTTTTGCCCATAGTTTGACTTTAATGCTGTGGTATGGCTGCAGTATGGCTATATCGTTGCTTTTCAAATGAAACCCCCCCCCACTGCCACTGTGGTGTAGTGGTTGGCTACTGATGAGGCTAGTGTTAGTTATTTATTTGTGATGTGATGGTTCTAGAAGAGAGGAGTCAAAGCCTGAGCTGCCATACTTTTGTATACAGTATATGGGAACCTGCCTCGTAGAGTGGCCTTGACTTTTTCATGTATCATGGCTTAAATTATTTGATTTTTGGTTTCAGTAAAGCTTAGTACACACTATCAGTTTATTTTTATTCAACCCAGCCGGCTGAACAAAAAAAAAAGAACTGAAGAGGTCGGGAGGAGATCCTGTACTAACAATCCGATGCACATCCGGAGTACATCAATCTCCCAGCTGAGTTATTGTGTTCTGACAGGGGGGGCACCCAATCGTCAGAACACAACAGTTGCCGGATGCTGATCGGCAGACCTTTTATTGGTCATGCCCCTTCGACAGAAGCCAGACGTTCAGCGGGCTTCTGTCGGACCGGCTGCCGCACACACGAGCCAAATATCAGCTGCTTTCTTTTGAACCGATTGATACCGCCTGATATTCAACCCATGTGTATGGAGGCTTAAAGCGGGGGTCCACCTATCTATCTTTTTTTTTTTTTGAGTTCATTCACAAACTTTTCTTCTCAGCATTACATACTCACATATTGTGTGTAATATGTCCGCCTGTGTCAGATTTCGTCGGAAAGAATAACTTATATTATTCACTGCAGGCGGTTTCCATCTTCATTGTGGGCATTTGAAGCCCACAAGCATTTATTTCCTGGATGTGGTGAATGCTGTGCTCCCAGCATTCACCGCTCGTTCCCGCACATGCTCAGTGGCATCCTGGGAAGCCTGAGACTAGCTCCCAGGAGTCTGGGAGAGGCTAGAAACACGCCTACTCCCACGGGAGGAGAACCAGGAAGTGCAAAGAAGAATAGAAAAATAAAAGGTAATTACGGCGATTTACATTTTTTTAAACGGCATGTCAGCATCTAGGCAAGGAAGAGAATACATACAGATATTGTTCAAAATTTGGGTGGAACCCCGCATTAAGACAAAATCTAGCAGTTTTTCAGGCCTTAGCTATAGTTTGCTTAGTAGCTCTTGTGAAATGTAATAAAAGTTTAAATTGTGTCTCAGTATTGTGAGGACAGCGTTTATTTAGAAGTGCTAGCAACGGTCCGGGATGACAATAGTGCCTAGGAATTTGCATAATGTGTGGCAAGGAAATTTTTTACTCCTACTGATTCAGGTCTATTTTTTTAGGGCTCATGCACATGGGCATTTGTGGCTGTATAGCCTAAATTCTGCCGTATCTCCCAGCCGAGTTCTGCATACGTTGCTGTACCCAGCTATACATGTGTATACACACATACAGTATCTCACAAATGTGAGTACACCCCTCACATTTTTGTAAATGTTTTATTCTATCTTTTCATGTGACAACACTGAAGAAATGACACTTTGCTAAAATGTAAAGTAGTGAGTGTACAACTTGTATAACAGTGTAAATTTGCTGTCCCTCTTGGTTATGTAGTTCACTAGAGCTTCACAGGCTGCCACTGCAGTCCTCTTCCACTCCTCCATGACGACATCACAGAGCTGGTGAATGTTAGAGACCTTGTGCTCCTCCACCTTCCGTTTGATGATGCCCCACAGATGCTTCATAGGGTTTAGGTCTGGAGACATGCTTGGCCAGTCCATCACTCCTACCCTCAGCTTTTTTAGCAAGGTAGTGGTCGTCTTGGAGGTGTGTTTGGGAGCCTTATCATGTTGGAATACTGCCCTGCGGTCCAGTCTCCAAAGGGAGGGGATCATGCTCTGCTTCAGTATGTCACAGTACATGTTGGCATTCATGGTTTCCTCAATGAACTGTAGCTCTCCAGTGCTGGCAGCACTCATGCAGCCCCAGACCATGACACTCCCACCACCATGCATGACTGTAAGCAAGACACACTTGTCTTTGTACTCCTCACCTGGTTGCCGTGACACACGCTTGACACCATCTGAACTAAATAAGTCTTTCTTGGTCTCATCAGACCACAGGACATGGGTACAGTAATCCATGTCCTTAGTCTGCTTGTCTTCAGCAAACTGTTTGTGGGCTTTCTTGTTCATCATCTTTAGAAGAAGCTTCCTTCTGGGATGACAGCCATGCAGACCAATTTTATGCAGTGTGTGGCGTATGGTCTGAGCACTGACAGGCTGACCCCCCACCCCTTCAACCTCTGCAGCAATGCTGGCAGCACTCATACGTCTATTTACCAAAGACAACCTCTGGATATGACGCTGAGCACGTGGACTCAACTTCTTTGGTCGACCATGGCGTGGCCTGTTCTGAGTGGAAACTGTCCTGTTAAACAGTTGTATGGTCTTGGCCACCGTGCTGAAGCTCAGTTTCAGGGTCTTGACAATCTTCTTATAGCCTAGGCCATCTTTATGTAGAGCAACAATTCTTACTCCTACCCTCAGCTTTTTTAGCAAGGTAGTGGTCGTCTTGGAGGTGTGTTTGGGAGCCTTATCATGTTGGAATACTGCCCTGCGGTCCAGTCTCCAAAGGGAGGGGATCATGCTCTGCTTCAGTATGTCACAGTACATGTTGGCATTCATGGTTTCCTCAATGAACTGTAGCTCTCCAGTGCTGGCAGCACTCATGCAGCCCCAGACCATGACACTCCCACCACCATGCATGACTGTAAGCAAGACACACTTGTCTTTGTACTCCTCACCTGGTTGCCGTGACACACGCTTGACACCATCTGAACTAAATAAGTCTTTCTTGGTCTCATCAGACCACAGGACATGGGTACAGTAATCCATGTCCTTAGTCTGCTTGTCTTCAGCAAACTGTTTGTGGGCTTTCTTGTTCATCATCTTTAGAAGAAGCTTCCTTCTGGGATGACAGCCATGCAGACCAATTTTATGCAGTGTGTGGCGTATGGTCTGAGCACTGACAGGCTGACCCCCCACCCCTTCAACCTCTGCAGCAATGCTGGCAGCACTCATACGTCTATTTACCAAAGACAACCTCTGGATATGACGCTGAGCACGTGGACTCAACTTCTTTGGTCGACCATGGCGTGGCCTGTTCTGAGTGGAAACTGTCCTGTTAAACAGTTGTATGGTCTTGGCCACCGTGCTGAAGCTCAGTTTCAGGGTCTTGACAATCTTCTTATAGCCTAGGCCATCTTTATGTAGAGCAACAATTCTTTTTTTCAGATCCTCAGAGAGTTCTTTGCCATGAGGTGCCATGTTGAACTTCCAGTGATCAGTATGAGAGAGTGAGAGCGATAACACCAAATTTAACACACCTGCTCTCCATTAACACCTGAGACCTTGTAACACTAACGAGTCACATGACACCGGGGAAGGAAAATGGCTAATTGGGCCCAATTTGGACATTTTCACTTAGGGGTGTACTCACTTTTTTTGCCAGCGGTTTAGACATTAATGGCTGTGTGTTGAGTTATTTTGAGGGGACAGTAAATTTACACTGTTACGCAAGCTGTACACTCACTACTTTACATTGTAGCAGAGTGTCATTTCTTCAGAGTTGTCACATGAAAAGATATAATAAAATATTTACAAAAATGTGATGGGTGTACTCACTTTTGTGAGATACTGTACCTGCATAAACATACATTTTGCATATGGGCCTACAACTCTAGGGGTAACAATTTGCAGCCAAAAGTATACATCTGTACAAAAGTACACATTTACCCAAGTACTTGTATATATAGGCATATAGCTGGGTGCAGCCATTGACTTCGCACCTGTGGGCTCCCTGGCAGGGAAATTCACTGGAATTTACGCTATACTGCTAGATGCTGCCATGTGCATGAGCCCTTACTACCCCTGTTGGCCACAGTCCGGCCCCCAAAAGTCTGATGAAGGGTGAACTGACTATTTGTTTAAAAAGTTTAGGGACTCTTGTTATAATAATTTAGTGATTCAAAGTTGGTTTGGAGTTATCCAGTGTCCCACAGAGCTTCTGTTTGTTATCTTATTTTCTGAGGCTACTGTGGCTAATTAAATCACTGAATTGAATAACTATATTGAATAATTATTTATGCAATTTGTATTATAAATGGCCTATTTATCTGTAGTTATAGAGTTAGTCCAAATTGACTTGCTTCCAGTGTGGTCCAGTGTAGTCTGAGACTCCTTAATAATTGCCTACATTGTAACAACTGCTGTCCACCAGCTGATGTAGACTTTATATAAATATAAAAAGGTTCCAATGTGCCGCAGGAGCACTACCATTGCAAAAGGTATAGTATGCCAAAAATAGCAGTAAAATCTACTGAACAGGATGTGTAGTTCATGTTAATGAAATAGGCAAGTCATTTCAAAGTTTCATTGAAATGTCTAGCCTATGGGTGTTGTTATGGCACTGCTAGCTGAACGTTTTTATGAAGTGCTGTCTCATTAAAGTTCTCCATAGCTTTCCTGTATGAATACATTAGTTGTTCTCATGTATGATCCTCCTTAGCTACTTATCCAACTACTCTGTATTACAATACAGCACATTATTCCATTTGGTGGCAGTGTTGTATTATCCTATATGTACTTCAGTCATGTCAGCCCATACAGCAACCGATTTGCAAGGTACTCTAGCATTGTATTATCCTATATGTACTTCAATCATGTCAGCCCATACAGCAACCGATTTGCAAAGTACTCTAGCATGCTCAAAGAAACAATATAGAAGTGAAATACAATATAAAATATCAATCTGTTGCAAGCTTGCAATGGTAAGTAGCACACGTGTAAATAACATTATGGGTTGTTACAGGAACCCAGAGCTGACTTACAATACACAGATACATAAATCAGTATGCAATAAAGCGCAGAGATTAGCTGTATTTTAGGTAATAGAATATGATGAATTGTTGGGTAGTCGATTGTTTAATTGTGTTGCTGTTACTTTAAAAACCGTGCAGAGACTGTGTAGGTTGAGTCGTGAATTGTGAATTGAGGTGTGCTGGTGGGGCTTTCTGTTTGGCTCACCAAGGGCTGGCTCCCCTGGCACAGAAGGAGCTTGTAAAGAAAGGTATTGGTGGGTTATTTAAAGGTTTAGGGATACAAGTTACGAGTTATTATTTCCCAAGCAAACTGTTAAAATAATGCATACATCTGAATGTTGCCTCCTGCTTACCTAATTTACCATGAAAAGTTTAACTGTAAACTAACATTTCAAAAAAAGTAAGAATTAGCTTTCCCCAAACCTGTGTTCAATTTTAAAGTACAGTTGAATTCTTTAATTACATCTTTAATTAGCATCAGGAAAGCTGCCGAATATGCAGTAATAAAATGGTTCCTCCGTGCAGATTGATGTTCTCACTCCCCTTTTCTCTAAATGTTGTCTTTGTATTATACTAGTACATCTATCTCAATTCTGTATTCTTCCCTCTAGATACCTGCTCAATCTCCAGTATCTAAGCTTAGCCTACAGCCGAAAATTTACAGACAAAGGCTTACAGTACCTGGGCTCTGGAAAGGGATGTCACAAGGTCATCTACTTAGATCTCTCTGGCTGCACTCAGGTTAGTCCTTTGCCTTTCTTTTTTCATGCAGACAAAAAGGGAATCCTTGGAGGGAGAAGCTGTGTCTTGCTCTCATTGTGCATCCAAGGAGTGCTGGACCTTCAGGAAATTTGAGCGGTTTTAAATTACAAGTCTGCAGCTGCTTACACTCTCCTTAGGCACAGCACTATAGGCACTGGCTACATTCCAAGGCAGTGTCATGCTTATAAACAGCTCAGACTTACTGGAGAGTGAAAGGGAGGCTTAATGCTTTCTGCAAATCTTTTCTTTTGCTCTGAAGTCAACTCTCTGCGATAGAATATAGAGGACTTTAAGAAGCATTCTCTAATGAAGAAACCTATTAAACCCCACACAAAGCTTAGTAACCATTTTTAGTTATTCACAATTTTTCGGCATCACTAACTCAGTGGGTCATGTGACAAAGGGATTAAATAAACTATGCAGCTGTCCACTGATTTTGACAAATTAAGTGTGAAACGAGTTTGGAGTCATCAGTGGACATAAAATCGCCTCCTGCCTGCTGTTAAACGGAAATCCTATAAACAACATATCTTGTTAGTCATCAACCATTTTACTGTCCATGGCAGTAGAAGGGTGATTCTTTGTTGGCTAATGCTACACAGAGGAAAAATCTGTCAATGGGTATGAAACTAAAAGTGAGAATGCACTTCTGCTCTATTTAATGTTACCATAAGTACCATCAATCCAGCAATGCTACAAGACTATGCAGTTGATTTACTAAAGAAACATAATATTAAAAAAATGCACTGCGCATTTGGATAAGTTCATCTGTGCCAGTTCTAATAGTATGTGAGTTCTGCAGTCTCATACATGCCAACACAAGACATAAACTCCATAAAACTCTATAAATAGACCACGCATTACAAAATGAATCAATTTACAGGGCAAAAATCAATATATCACAAAGTGCAGTGAATCAATAAGTGAGTGCCAATATGCAGATTTAAATTTCAGTTAAAGTTACAATGCTTTTATGGACCTTCCGTGATAGCGTAAAGTGCAGTGCTCCTTATGGACATACAAAATGCTTTCTTATGCGCCAACATGGATGTAAACTCTATCTCTAGTATGGTCAATGAACACTTGTGGGGCAATCCCCTGATAAATTTGTGACTCCTGTGTGTCTCCAATGGCTTGTATGCTCTACTTGACCACCATGCTCAGAAAGAAAGAGTAATAGGAAAAACCGTAAAGTGTATTTATTGGAAAAAGAGGTATACAGTATTGCATTCACTTGCTGTTGTGCCCTATAACCTGGCAGTAGGTGTAAACAACATTGTGTGTGTATATGGGGATGATGGCCGCCCCTCGCTCAATTGCCGAAAGTTGGCTGCGGTTCAACGCCCGGAACTGACGTCAGAGGAAGTTGCATCATGCTTACGTGACCAAAGCTCCTACGCGTTTAAACCTGATTGGTCATCCTCAATGAGCTTTCAATCAGGTTAAAACACGTAGGTGCTTTGGTCTTGTAAGCATGACGCAACTTCCGCTGGCGTCAATTTTGGGAGGTGGAGCAAGGGACTTTTCACTTTGCAAGGGAATGGGAACAATAATAGTCCCGCTTAGACTTGCAGATTTAAATTGGCCAGAAGTTCGCTGAGGCTTTCTCTGTTCTTGCTGATGCAAAACTGCCCGGTCTTTGACCAGTTTCTATCAAGCTCTCATTAATAATTGTAGATGATACAGAAATGTAAAACTGGGCAGCAGCAGGACATTAATAATAATTGAGAATTGGCCAAAATGTAAAGGCAAAGGGGTTGCAAGGGAATTTTCACATAGCAAGGGAATGTTTCCTTAGCTTAGTGAATTAGGTGAAGCTCTCCTGATTTCCATCATTAAATCATGTGCAAGCAAAAATCCAGTTTTTTGTTTTTTTTCTTGCACATGATTGTGTATTCTTTGCACAGCAAATTATCTCCACATTCAGTAAATTAAGGGAAAACTCCCTTGCAAAGTAAGAACTCTATTGCAAAGTGAACAGTATTTTGTAAATCAACCCATATGTGTGCTGTAAACTAGCACTGGAACAGTCTTGACCAGGTATACTTCTCCTAAGCCAGCCATAGATGGTTTGAATCTCAGCCAGTGTCCCCGTTAGGGAAATTCACCCTCTCTAATTGTCCTGTTTATCATTATCATCAAGTGGCAGTAAAAGAAAATCTCATATTTTGGGTTGTCCCTAGAACAAGAATAGAGTGGAAATCTTCCAATGGGGACACTAGTTCTGTTAAACCTGGTGACAACCAGGGATTCCCTCACTTCGCAGGCATTTCCTCTTAATTCCTGTTTTGGCTATGTGGCGAGAAGTAAAGAGAAAAAGAGAAACCTCCCCAATAGGACAAAGGAGGCACGAAAACCTGTCAGGGATTGTAAACCCTGCCTTACGCCATCTGAAATGAAAAAAAGGTTTTGCCTTTGTTTCTACTTTAATTTTATAATCCAGCATCCAGTTTTTCAGCTCTGCAGGTTTCAAATACTGTTGTCACGCTTCTACAGTCACATGAAACTGGTTTATTAAAATTGTAGATACATTTCTGCAAATTAAATACCTTGTTTGAAAAACTAGTGTTTGAGGTTTACATGATATGAAGGTCCAAGGCTGTATGAGTATGCATGAGCTGGAGAAGCCTTAACTTTTTGGGATATCTTGTGTGGGATCACAGCTGCTGGAGGTAACTGAAACATGAGGTCATCGCGGTGGTAAATATTTCAATCATGTATCACTAAAGAAGGGAGGGAGGATCTGGAACAATTGCTTGTTCCCTGAATGATCATTTTGCTTGGCTATTTTTAAAGCAGGCCATGCTTTTTGTGTTGTGGGTTCTGCTTCTACAAATCTGGTGTGCATCTTTAATGTGTTTTTTGTTTTATAATTCTGCATTGCCATTTTGCTTTACTGCAAATTGTGAAAGCAATTCAGCTCATTAAAAGTAGCCATGTGACATTAATAAACTAAACTAACTCAGTAGTTTGCTTTACGTATATACAGTATAAAGTGTATTCAAACTAGAAAGGCATTGCCATAGCTTCAGTAGATCTAAGCACATTTTTTTCCCTTCTGGCAAATGCAGAAATGAGAGCACATAATATGTTACAACACATAAAGTCTAGATACTATCTCTAAACGGTTAGATTAAAGACTCTTTTCATCTAAAGTGCTGCTCCACCACAGCACAACCCCCTAGCGAAATTATATTGCCTTCCCCTCAATCCCGGCTCTCTTGTTTGTCCTTAAAGTTTAATTACATTTTGAAAAAAAATCTACATTTGACCTTGTCCCAGCAGCCTCTGAAAAATGCCAATATGGATTACCATTATAGAAGAGAAGTCTTGCTTCTGTCAGGAATAATAGCTGCAGCCTATTGACTCTGAGAACATCCTGCTATATCAGTGGTCATCAACCCTGTCCTCAGGGCCCACCAACAGGCCAGGTTTGCAAAATAACTGAAATACATCACAGGTGATGTCATTTGCTGCTCAGTGATTGCTGTATTCTAGTCTGCATCACCCCAAGGTAATACATAAAACCTGGTCTGTTAGTGGGCCCTGAGGACAGGGTTGATGACCACTGTGCTATATAGCTGTTTAAAGTGGTAGTAAACTCTGTTCTACCACTTGTACCTACAGGAAAACCTATAGTAAGGTTTACCTGTAGGTACTGTGAATATCTCCTAAACTTGTACAGTTTAGGAGATATTTAGAGTGTATGCAGCCGGTTACATTACCGGCACATGTGCTCTGGAGGTCCGACATACAGTGCTGGACCTTTATAGCCCGTGCTGTAAACGGCTGCTCCCGTGCGCATACGCAGGAATGACGTCATGATGCCCCCGGCCACTCATGTAGGCTGAGGATGCGAACCCAGAAAGAGGACTGGAGGAAGATGTCAGCCCTCTCAGCAGTGACAGCGTTGCACTGGAGAGCTTCGTTCTAAGGGAAGTCTCTCATAATGTGCTAGTATGTGATGCATACTAGCACAATATGACATTGCCTTGCAGGGGATTTCTTTTCCCCATCAACTGCAGTTTACTATCGCTTTTACAGGATGAACATAAAATAGTGAAGCGCTCAAGATAAGCCACAAACACATAAAGAAAACAAATAGTGACCTTAACAGTGAGTAATAAACAGCAAGTGTTTATTACTCACTGACAAAGTCACTATTTGTTTTCTTTATGTGCTTGAGACTTATCTTGAGCGCTTCACTATTATATGTTCTTCTATTTATTCTATGTGGAGTTATAATACCTTAGTGTAAAGCTGGCAATAGACAATTCGAATCTCATACAATTCGAATCTCATCCGGAATCGGCTAAGATTCGAACTTTGTATGGGCAGGCTGAATGTACCCAAGTTGATTGATCGATCAACTTGGGTACAACCAGCCTGCCAGATTTACATGCGATTATCACTAGCAGCTGTTATAGCCGCAAGCAATAATCGCTGTGTTCTCCCAGCAGGAACGGCTCCCCCACTCCCCCTGCTGGGAGAACACAGTGGCTCGATGGTAAGTATTCCCCTGTCAACACATGGTTTCAGGAAAGAAATTTGCTTAGTCTAAGGGTGTCCTTAACAGTTCTTGTGGCATTATTTTTTATATATTAGTGTGCAGCACAGGGTTCATATACGGTATTAATTTGTTTAACAGGATTTTTATTCGGCTTATTATTATTATTATTATACAGGATTTATATAGTGCCAAGAGGTTGCTCAGTGCATTAGTATAATACATTGGGCAAAATTAAATAAACATTTCCCAGTAAACTATTTTTTTAAATTCTTACCCCAGGACTTGCAGTTTACAACTTTCACTGCTGCTGACTCCTGCTGTCTCAATGCTGCTTCCCTGAACATCTGGTCTTCACAGAAAAGAGTTAACAATGGACAATGCAGTTTCCAGTCAGTCTGCATTTCAAGAAGGGAGGGAGGAGCAGGGAGTGCCCTGCCATTCTATAAACAAAAAATCAATATATGGTGTTGCACTCCAAATATATAAAGTGCTGAAAATCAAATAAAGTCCTAAGTGTGCACACAAATCCACATACTAAACGTCATTAAATTAATTGCACCAAATACAGGTGACATAAATGCACTGTGCTGACATAGAATTTGCTAAATGATCATAATAATAAAGTGCATATGTGGCATAAATTCAATACACTGTGTTGACATAAAATTTGCTAAATAATCAAGATAAAGTGCATATGCAGCATAATTCAAAACAAAAACGAAGTCCAAGTGAAATGATAAAAGACGGAACAAGTGAATATTAAAAATAACAAAGTTTAAAATTTAAAAGTCTTCAAGAAGAGGTGCTGGTCCTTAAAGTGCTAAGTTGCACCAAACAAAGATAATAAGGTGACTGGATGATTATAATCTTCAATGTGCCCGCAACCAACAGGTGCAATGGCTCCTTACCTTAAGGGCTCTTTCACACGGGGCGGATCAGTGATGATCCGCCCCGTGAACACCCGCTTGCTCAGCGCGGATCGCTCCGCCGATCCCCGCTGAGCAGGAAAATGACAGGTCCGTCGCTGCACACTGTGCAGTGACGGACCTGTCAGAGCGCCGCTCTCCCCTATGGGGGATCGGATCATGACGGACCTTAGAGTCTGTCGTCACCCAATCTGATCCGAAAACGGATGGAAAAGTAGGATTTTCCTCCGTTACTCTTTTCGGATCGGGTTGGATGTCAGCGGACATGTTACCGCTGACATCCGACGCTCCATAGGGATACATGTATGTCCGTTTTTTCATCCGAAAACGGAAGGATGAAAACCGGACATATGGATCCCCTGTGTGAAAGAGCCCTTATGCTGTAAGGTAAACAGCATTAATGATGAATAACTAGCATCCGGGGTACTGTATCCTGCGGGTGATAATACTGGGTACCTGTTGGTTGTCACCTTATCACCCAGTCACCTTATTACCTTTGTTTTATAATTTCACTTGGACTTTGTTTTTGTTTTGAATCATGCTGCATATGCACTTTATCTCGATTATTTAGCAAATTTTATGTCAAAACAGTGTATTGAATTTATGCCACATATGCACTTTATTAATATGATCATTTAGCAAATTCTATGTCAGCACATTGCATTTATGTCACCTGCATTTGGTGCAATTAATTTAATGACGTTTAGTATGTGGATTTGTGTGCACACTTAGCACTTTATTTGATTTTCAGCACTTTATATATTTGGAGCGCAACACCATATATTGATTTTTTGTTTATATTCTTCTTAGGTGGGGTTTGACCCCTGTTGGTGTTTTTGCTGCAACCAATTTTATATAATTTTATTATTTTCCCATAATTTTCTCCTACACTTGAGTAGCACGGGAATACCTACTGTTTTATTTTATCCCTGCCATTTTATGTTACAGGACTGTGTGTTTCTATTGGTGCGCATATTGCAGAGAGTCACAACTCTTGTCCCATGCAAGGCTGGCTGCAAGAGAAAGGAGCCACTGTGAACTAGAGAACCATGTGCAGCAGTCATTGCACCAGCTTAAACAGGAACACGGGCAAGAGTTAAAAAAATAAAGATGGGCATCTTAGCAGACGCAATATACAGGGAAATGGAAATTATTATTGACATAAACACGCACACACCCACACAGGTTGAACTGGATGGACTGGTGTCTTTATTTAATCTTACCAACTATGTAACTATGGAAATGTGCAGCAGACCAACGTTCAATATACAAGCTGCAGAATTGCCTGTCTGGACAACTGCAGAAAGACAGAAGTTCAGATCAGACTATACAACACAAAAATTCTGGCTCTAAACACACAAATAGACAAAGTAGAAACTGCTAGAATGTGTACAGACAAATAAATCCATCCACACTAGTGGCTGTCAAAATGTCTAAACAATGCCTGCATCTGTTTAGATGCATGCGGTGTTCGTCCAACACTTTATCATTTGGCTCCTTGAATTTAGGATGTTGGGTGGGAAATTGACAAAAGAGCCACCCATGGTTCAAATTTCAGCAGGTTCATCAGGAACTAGCTGAAATCTCTCTGTCTATAGCCAATTTAACAAATCAACCCTAATTTGCTAAACTCATCACAAATACATTTTCCAGTTTTATACATAATGTTGCATTGTTGATGAGGGTTTTGGTACTATGTAGCACAGCCTTTCTCAAACAGCATACTGTGAAACTGTAGGGGTTTTCCTGAGCTAGGAGTTCCTTGAGCAGTAAGCAAGCGTGATCTAATCTCTCAAACTGGTTATCGATACAATGGGTCACTTCTTCAGTGATTTCTAATGTAAGGGGTCACCACAATTTTTACTGTGCGTATTTTTTTTCTGTTATTAATATTCCGTTTATTTCAAGATTTTTACTGAATATAATTACATGTAGAAAATGGGGTGTTAAAAATTATTTGCCCCGTGTGCTAAATACTCCAGGCGATTCTCATTCTTATATTTTTTTTAATTTCTACAATTTCCTGAACACTCTACTAATGTACCATGACATATAGATATAATCAATTTTAGCAGAGGCTTCCATAGATTTGAAAATTATTTAATAAGTTTCCCTGGGGTAAAATATATTATTCATGTTGAAAATCAGTGATGATATCAATAAATTGCAACAATTGCAATAATAATATTAGTGATAATAACACAAAGCTCTGATTGGGTTTAAACATCTCAGATATAACTACAGTACAGCTTTGCAGTTTTTGGATGAGAATTGATCTCGCATATATTTGGTATAGGAGATGGTCTTTAATAGTAGTTGGTGGTTAATTTCATATTACAAGCTGATGCCTTTGTTTCTCTCTGGTATTATGTTAGCATCCAGAAATTCTTCTGAACTGAGTCACTTGCAGTGTGTGAGACTGGGTCACTGATTGTTCAAATATTGATGTAGTGTGCCTGGTGTTACTCATGTCTGCAATTTTGGCCATGATAGCAACATACAGTAAGTGAATACATTTAACAGATTATCTGCTACCTGTTTCAGGGGTGTTATCATTATCATATCATTTTCATATCTGATCTGAAGCTACATAATTATAAAGTAGGTGAGGATGAAAAAAGATACAAGTCCATCAAGTCCAACCTATGTGTGTGATTATATTTCAGTATTTCATTGTATATCCCTGTATGCTGTGGTTGTTCAGGTGCTTACCTAATAGTTTTTTGAAACTATCAATGCCCCCCGCCGAGACCACCGCCTGTGAAAGTGAATTCCACATCCTTGCCGCTCTTACAGTAAAGAACCCTCTACGCAGTCTAAGGTTAAACCTCTTTTCTTCTAATCTTAATGAGCGGCCACGTGTCTTATTAAACTCCCTTCCACTGAAAAGTTTTATCCCTATTGTGGGGTCACCAGTATGGTATTTGTAAATTAATATCATATCCCCTCTCAAGCGTCTCTTCTCCAGAGAGAATACGTTCAGTGCTCGTAACCTTTCTTCATAACTAATATCCTCCAGTCCCTTTATTAGCTTTGTTGCCCTTCTCTGTACTCGCTCCATTTCCAGTACATCCTTCCTGAGGACTGGTGCCCAGAACTGGACAGCATACTCCAGGTAAGGCCGGACCAGAGTCTTGTAGAGTGGGAGAATTATCGCTTTATCTCTTGTGTTAATCCCCTTTTTAATGCATGCAAATATTCTGTCTGCTTTGTTAGCATTGCATGCCATTGCTGAGCCTATCGTCTACTAGGACACCCAGGTCCTTTTCTATCCTTGATTCCCCCAGAGGTTCTCCCCCCCCCCCCCCAGTGAGTAGATTGCATTCATATTTTTGCCACCCAAATGCATTATTTTACATTTTTCCACATTAAACCTCATTTGCCATGTACTTGCCCACCCCATTCATTTGTTGAGATCTTCTTGCAAGGTGGTTTCCACATCTTGCAGAGAAGTTATTGCCCTGTTTAGCTTAGTAGCATCCGCAAATACAGAGATTGAACGGTTTACCCCATCCTCCAGGTCATTTATGAACAAATTAAATAGGATTGGTCCCAGCACAGAACCCTGGGGGACCCCACTTTCCACCCCTGACCATTCCGAGTACTCCCCATTTATCACCACCCTTTGAACTCGCCCTTGTAGCCAGTTTCCAATCCATGTACTCACCCTATGGTCCATGCCAACGGACCTTATTTTGTACAGTAAACGTTTACGAGGAACAGTGTCAAATGCTTTTGCAAAATCCAAGTACACCACGTCTATGGGCCTTCCTTTATCTAGATGGCGGCTCACCTCCTCATAGAATGTTAATAGATTGGTTTGGCAAGAACGATTCTTCATGAATCCATGCTGATTACTGCTAATGATACCGTTTTCATTACTAAAATCTTGTACATAGTCCCTTATCATCCCCTCCAAGAGCTTGCATACTATTGATGTTAGGCTAACTGGTCTGTAATTCCTAGGGATGTATTTTGGCCCTTTTTTAAATATTGGTGCTACATTGGCTTTTCTCCAATCAGCTGGTACCATTCCAGTCAGTAGACTGTCAGTAAAAATTAGGAACAATGGTCTGGCAATTGACTGAGTTCCCCCAGGACCCTCGGGTGCAAGCCATCTAGTCCCGGTGACTTAATAATGTTAAGTTTTCCAAGTCTATTTCTAATTCTGTCCTCTGTTAGCCATGAGGGGGCTTCCTGTAATGTATCATGAGGATAAACACTGCAGTTTTGGTTACTGAAGCCCACTGATTCCCTCGTGAAGACTGAGGAGAAGAATAAATTCAATACCTTCGCCATCTCCCCATCCTTTGTAACCAGATTTCCTTCCTCATTCTTTATGGTGCCAATATGGTCTGTCCTCCCTTTTTTACTGTTTATATACTTAAAGAATTTCTTAGGATTTTTTTTGCTCTCCTCTGCAATGTATCTTTTGTGTTCTATCTTAGCCACCCTAATTGCACCCTTACATTCCTTGTTGCATTCTTTGTAAAGTCTGAATGCTGATGATGATCCCTCAGCCTTGTCTTCTCCTTTGCTTATATATTCATTTTTACATTGGAGTTAAGCCATCCAGGACTTTTGTTCGCTCTTTTAAATTTATTTCCCAATGGGATGCACTGGCTAATGCCCTTAATATGCTCTTAAAGCAAACCCATTTTTCCTCCGTGTTCCTAAGATTTTATCCCAATTTATATCTTCTAGCAAGGTTCGTAGTTTGGGGAAGTTTGTGCTTTTGAAATTCAATGTCTTTGTATTCCCCTTATTTGTGTGATTTATACTGAAACTAATTGATCGCTGTTTCCTAAATTGCCTCTTTTTCCACATCTGTGATCAGGTCTGTATTGTTAGCAATCAGTAGGTCTAGTAACGCTTTGTTTCTAGTTGGTGAATCTACCATCTGACCCATGGAGTTGTCCTGCAAGACATCTAGGAACTGGCGAGCCTTAGACGAATGCACGGTTCCATCCACCCAGTCTATGTCTTGATAATTAAAATCCCCCGTTATGGTGACACTCCCCATTCTCACTGCTAATCCAAATTGTGATAGGAGGTCCGTCTCCCCCTCCTCTCTCAGTTTAGGGGGCCTATAGCATACTCCCAGTATTATTTTACACTTAGTTTCATCCCTTTGGCGCTCTACCCATAAAGATTCCACCTCCTCCCTAGCTCCCTTAGTGATGTCATCTCTCACATTCACTTGTACATTATTCTTGATATACAGGCATACACCTCCCCCTTTTTTACTCTCTCTATCCCTGTGATAAATGGAATACCCTTGCAAGGTTGCCAGCCAATCATGAGAGCTGTTGAACCAATCCTCTGAAATTACCACAAAATCAAAATCCTCCTCGTACAAAGGTATCTCTAGTTCTCCCATCTTATTCGCCAGGCTCCTGGCATTGGTGAACATGCCACACAGTTTAGATCGGTCGCATACTGTCCTCCTATTGGGTGTTTCTGAGATTGCAAATAGGACTTGTTACTCTACTTACCTTGAGTTTTTTGTTCCTTTGTCAACCTACCACTAATGCCCCCAATACTACCCTCTGGAATATGCTCCGCACTGACTATCTCTACCTCTGGACCCTTCTCCCCGTCGCCTAGTTTAAAAGCCAATCTAACTTTTTGGCCATCTTCACTCCCAGCAGATCTGCACCCTCCTCATTTAGGTGCAGTCCGTTCCTTCTATAGAAATGATGACCGACTGAAGTTGGCCCAGTTCTCCAGGAACCTAAACCCCTCATTACTACACCAGCTCCTCAGCCACTTTAATACTTCCCTAATCTCCCTCTGCCTTTCTAATGTGGCTCGAGGTACTGGTAGTATTTCTGAGAGGAGTTCCTCCCCTGACAGCTAGGGGAGTCCCTCAGCATAGCAGTGCTAGTCCCTGACTGGTTTCACCACTGTCACTCAATGGAGCGTACTTATTGGGATGTTCCAGCCCAGGATCGGCCTCCCTGGCAATTTCCCCTCTAACCTTCCCTAACTGTCACCCATCTACTCTTTTCTAGTTCCTGCACCTCTTTGTCTCCACCCGCCTCTGTGCTGGTCCCTCACAGCACCTGCCATGTAGGTTCCCGGTTCTCCTTTAGTATGGAGGGACTTCTCAATGCTGACAGTTGCTTCCCTACATTCAGAACCTGGGCTTCCAGGGAAATAATGTGCTTACATTTTGCAAGGCAGTGTTCACCCTCAATCAGATGATCAAGGAACGCATACATGCAGCAAGATTTATACCGAGTCGCATCTCCATACCCGCCGGGCATCGTACCTACTAATTTAATGAGGATTGGGGATTATACCCTGTCCAACTTAACTAACAACTAGCTTCCTAACACTAATACTCAACATTACAACACACAGGTACTCAACAATACAATACACAGGTACTCACAGCCCACGTGCACTCACAGCCCACGTGCACTCGCAGCCCATGTGCACTCGCAGTCCACGTGCACTCGCAACCCATGTGCACTCGCAGCCCACGTACACTCACAATACTCAGGTACACACAATACTCCGGTGCTAACAATACTCAGGTACTAATGATCCACACAACAATACTCAGGTACTAACAATCCACACAGTGATAGTTGCAAAAGCAGAGCTCACTCTGGCCAAATAGTTGTAGATATGGAAGTGGAATGTCAGTTTGGTCTTGTTGGGACTGTAATTAAGACTTAGAGTTTGAGCCTATGCAGGAATCTGTACATTCAGTCTTTAATTATAATACACCAAAGACCAGTGAACGATGGATTCTGATTGGTTTCTATACCCTACTTCACTTAATACGGAACTCCAGGACTTGCAGCACTTTTAAAAATATGCTGGTTTATAAGAGGTTAAGTCCAATGAGATGTATGCCATCTTGCAGACTTATCTCTTTTAGTTACTATTTATATTATCAAAAGCGCCCTGAGGCGATTCAGTTTGCATAGGTAGCGCTATACAAGTCACTCATTCATGAATTCATATTGTTACTGATCTCCGGGAGTACAACTAGTACAGCTATACTTCCAGCACTCTGATAGGAGAGATATGTTCTGCCGGCGACTACCCTCTGCTGTCCATTCAGATACTACTTTATATTTTGGGATTGTGGGCTTGCATAATACAAAGCCTTCCATGAGTGGGTAAGAAGAGATGAGGTGTGGGCAGAGTGGCTGCCGCGACTGCAGCTGTTGTATTAGAGGCACAAAATTTCAGTGTTGGAGCGTCAGAACATGTGGTTAAAGTGGTTGTAGAGGCTCTTCTTTTCCTTAAAATAACAAACATGCTTGAATGACAGCCTACTTCAGAACCCCCTAATCTTGGCCGACATCATTCGAGAATTGTACTTCGATATCAATTCCACAGATGACTCTGATCCCATGACTGTATGGGAAGCTCACAAAACCTATAATAGAGGCATCCTAATCAAACATGGATCCAGGGTCAAATACGAAAGGGAAGAATAAGAGTGACGACTCCTAGAGGACATCCATCGCTTGGAATTCCTAATGCAAAACTCCACTCCACTTTAATTTGAGGGTGGAGTGCCTCTTGTGCCAACACTAACTCAGTTCTCTTTATTACCACAAAGCAAAAGAATCCTTAGATCAATGCCGTAGATTATACTATGACCATGGTGACAATGCAGCAGCTCCTTTCCTATGTCCTTTCTATAGTTTCTCCCAATGCACCAAGGTGAATCATCCTCAGAACATTTCCAGTGTTTTGGGTCTTTTTTACTCTTCCCTCTATAATCTTCAGGACCCACCCTCGGACCCACTCCTTCAGCTCTGTTGGAACAAAATAGATGGCTAAATCTCTTTGTCTAATTTGCCCAAACTGGCAACCTCAGCAAGTGGAGCCTTAGACTCTTGTATAAGACTCTTGTATAATGCAAGAAGAAATTTAGGCCGCTGTCAAAAATCCATGAAACTGGGTAAATCTCCTGGCCCAAATGGATTCACCACTCAATATAAAAAATCCTTCTTCCCCACTTAACACTACATCTCACCAAAAGCGCTACATTCTCTGACGTCACATCCCCATTTTTCCCAAGATTTTTTGAGAGCTCAGAGTCATCCCCGAGGAGGGAAAAGACCCCACCTCTTGTGCAAGCTACCGCTACCGATCTCAAGCTTCTAGCGAAAATCTTAGCCAACCGACTTCTTGCACATGTGCCAGGCTTAATAGATCTAGATTAGGTGGGGTTCTTACTGGCTCGAGAAGCCTGTGATAATGTGATTAAAGTTCTTAATCTCGTCCTCATTGCTTCCTCCACCAAGACTCCACGCTTTTTTTATTGATGCTAAAAAAACTTTTGATCAGGTCAACTGGCAAGTCATGACAGTGGTGCTAAAATATATTGGCCTTGGAACCAATTTCTTGAAATGGATCTCTGCCATTTATTCCATCCCATCAGCGTCTGTGAAAGTAAATGGTATCTTCTCAGACCATCTTCTCTGACCACTTCTCTGACTATTACAAATGGAACCCAAGGGGGATAGCCCTTATGCCCCCTTTTTTAATACTATCTCTAGAACCATTCAAAGTGTGTGCCAACCCAAACAAAACTGGAATGCAGATAGATGAAGGTCATTATAAAATCTCTGTTTATGCGGACCTTCTCTTTTCCCTTGCAACACCAATGGTATTGCACAGAGAGGCTGCTTACCTTCTTTTCTGGGGTCCCCCGCCGACACTTTCCGCTCCTTCTCTTCTATGAGTGCCCCGTCAGCAAACTCTGTGCATTCATGCAGGTGAGCTCCCGAGCTGGGCTGTGTGCATGTATATACACACGCAGCTTGCTTTGGCCCTGCCCCTCGCTCCCTCCTCACAGAATTTGACTGACAACAGCAGGAGCCACTGCTCTCAGTGAGTCCTGTGAGTGTGAGGAGAGGAAGAGAGAGCAGCAGTGCTGCAGTCGGGCATAGTGCTGGATCATAGGCATACACAGGGGTGTGCCAGGTGTGCCTGGGCACACCCAAATCGCTTTGGGCGTTGCTGATTCCCCCTACTTCCTGCCCCCACCCCTTGTTGGCCCTCCCGCCCTGCAGTGCTGCTGGCTTCCTCTCTCTCTTCACCCCCTGCTGCGGGGGATGTTTCAGGATAGAGAGTTGGGGAAGAGGCTAGTAAATAGTTCCTTTTCTAAATGAACACAGTGAACACACTCGCTCACTGTGTCCATTCATAACTGAAGAATAGTAAACTGTGTTTACTGTGCTTCAGTTTGTGAATAAACAGGAGCCACTCAGCACAGATCACTTCCTATTCATTCACTGCCCCGTGCAGCTGAGGCTGCAGAGAAAGGCGTGTGTGTTTGAGCTTTGGGGTGCACACGCTAATGCAATAGGCGGCGCACACCTATGTGCTGGATCAACATAGGTCTAGAGGAAGCTCCACTTGTTTGCACCCTCTGCCACATTTGGCACTTTTTAGTGGGGGGGGGGGGGGGGGGGGGCGAGTACCTGTTTTTGACAGGTACCCACTTTCTGGTAAGATTGCCTCACGGTTATCTACGACATTTCCGGCCCCTCCTCCTCCTTTCCTCCGCTGCCTTCTGGGACACACAGAGGTCCCAGAAGACGGCGGGACCGTTCAGAAAGTGCGGCGCGACTCGCACATGCACAGTAGGAAACCTGACGAATCGGCTAGCGGTGCTGACATCACAGGATTCCTGGACAGGTAGGCGTTTTTATATTAAAAGTCAACAGCTACATTTTTTGTAGCTGCTGACTTTTTATATTTATTTTTTTTTTTACAGACTGGAACTCCTCTTTAAAGTGGAACATTAGTCATTTTTTCATCTTTCCATCTATTAAATCTTCTGCCCTTGTTTTAACTTTGGATAGTAAAACATTTTTTTTTCTGCCAGTAAATAGCTTATACAGCCCACTTCCTCTTTCTTGTCTGGAAAAAAGCCTAGTACTTATGACATCATGCACAGCTCTCTCTCTCATGCTCGTGAGAGTTTGCCAGGGAGGGAGGGGGGATGAGTCATAAGAGGGCTAATGAGAGCTGCAGAGCTGGAGCTGTGTCTGTGTAGGAAGGAATCCAGGAAGTGAACAGGCAGCAGCTTCAGCTGCACACAATTAAAATGATTGCAGGCAGACTTAGTGAAGGGAGATTTCTGCAGCATATTTGGCAAATACAGAATCACAGTATATATAAAACAATATGCAAAGTGGTTGGAGGGAAGCTTCAGAATGGCAAAGATGTTTTTATTACAAATTATGTGAGCAGACTGCAGTTCCTCTTTAAAGTGTTACTAAACCCAGTAATATGAAAATAGTTCACCCCCCCCACCACCACCACAGTGCCCACAGCTTATAAATCTTCTTTTACATTAAAATACTGCCACTGTATACCTTTTTTTCGATGATCTATATACCACGATTACATGATAAACTGCAGAGTTTCTCCAGTGCTGAGAGTTCAGGAAGGAGGAGATTTCCACTGCAGCCTGTATATACACACCCACATGTGTGATGTCAATATCATGTGACCTGGCTAGCTCTGAGAACAAGTAATTGTTCTCTCCAGCATAAAAGACACAACTGAGCATGTGCAGGTCGGTTACTCTGCCTGTGTTAGCTGGCCTTCCCCAGATAGACAGTGCAGGAGGGGGAGGATCTGTGCATACAGGATAAAACAACCGTTTTACACAATGCAGAGGATTAACCCCTTAAGTTGTATGCACACTGATTTTACTGTTGTGGGTTTAGTAACACTTTAAGGACTGGGGTTGCAGAAAGTGTGGAATCAAGCACAATCTTTTTACCATCAACTCTAGAACTTATCTGTTGTAGATCTTTTTTGGGATGTCTTCTCCTTTCCATATGTCTTCTTTCATTTGCTACGTGTCAAGTTTATTTTTGGTGGGAAACAAAGTCATGTGCAGTATGCCCACATGTACCACCTCTTTACCAGATTTGGCAGGGAAGGAGTACACAATGCAGGGTGGTGGCTCATACATTAGGATTTATGTTAGGCAGGAAGACTGAGAAGATGCTTTGGAAAAAAAATGGGATTTTGGCAAAAGGAATAATGTAAGTTTTTCTGCTTATTTCTCTACTGGTTGACTAAATAAACAGCGTGGAGGAGGAACCTTTACTGCATGGGTCATTTTTAAACAATCCCCAAGTTTGGCTTTAAAGTTAATTTACTGCTTGTTAGGTATATTTAAAATCTTGACTGTCCATAGCCTGGTCACAAGTTCACTTTAAAGTGGGAGTAAACTCCCATGTATGATTTTTAACTATAGATAAGCCTATAATAAGGCTTACCTATAGGTACTGCAAATATCTCCTAAACATTCACGGTTTAAGAGATATTTACTGTAAATGCAGCAGGTGACATCACCAGTGCATGCGCTCTGAAGCAACAGTATAACTGTGCCGTTCCTTTAGAGTCCTGTGCCGTAAACGGCGGGCTCCCAAATGCATGTGCAGGAGTGACATCATCGCGGTTTCAGCTACTTACACAGCCGGAGTCAGCTAACCCGGAAGCAAGACCAGGTGAAGATGGAAGCGCCTTCAGAGATCATAGTGCGCCGCTGGGGGGCTTTGTTCTAAGGTAAGTTTCACATAATGAGCTAGTATGCGATGCATACTAGTACATTATCATATTGCTTTGAAAGGGTTTAAAAAAAAAAAAAAGTCAGCGGTTTACTTTAAATGCATTATAAACTTTCGACTTGTGTTTTTCATCTGAGTAATGCCACGTACAGACGATCGGAATTTCCGACAACAAATGTTCGATGTGAGCTTGTTGTCGGGAATTCCGACCGTGTGTATGCTCCATCGGACATTTGCTGTCGGAATTTCTGACAACTGTTTGAGAGCTGGTTTTCAAATTTTCCGACAAAAAAACTTGTTGTCGGAAATTCTGATGGTGTGTACACAATTCAGACGCACGAAAGTCCACGCATGCTCGTAATCAAGCAGAAGAGCCGCACTGCCTATTGAACTTCCACGGTTTGGTTGTTGGAATGTCCGATTGTCTGTACGCGGCATGAGACTGCTTAATGACCATGTCGTTTTATGGTGTCATTGGTTGGCCTGTACGCACATCCCATAGTAGAGTAAATTGTCACATTCTTGTGTCAGCAGTTTCTGTTTGTGTTTAAACGTGGAATGCCTCTTGGCACTGCACAGGTTCATGCATTACCTCTGTCTGTAGTGTGAGAGCTGACACCTCCTGTGAAGAAACAACATATCCCACAATCCCTGTGTTTCTCAATCTAGTACTCTGCAGGTGAGAGCTAAACTGTAGTTACATCTGATACAGAGACAAACAGGCAGAGCATTGACAGACACAAACTGATGTAGCTGGAAGATGTAAATCAATGGGCAGGTGGATTTTAATGGGCATGCATCTGATTACCTTTAAGTCTATTCAAGTTCAGAAATAAAAAAGGATAAGGTCTGCTTCCTTGTTCTTTTTTTTTTTTTTTTTTTCCAACCTAAACGTAACAGATCGGTGGTAGTCTGATTACCCTGTCAAAGTAAATTACTCTGTGGCTTTATTTTGAACTCTAATAGGCTTGGCATAATCATATTACTGTATCAAATTAGTAAACTACTGCTTGTACAAATACTACCTTCTTGGTGACTGATGGTGTTATCTGCATACTGGATATTACTGCATACTGCATACTACTATTGGATATATATGTTACACTATTCAAGTATTCATACTAATGTTTTTAAGATAATGCAGCCATTTTTTTTCCAAACAAGATACCATCAATAAAGTTAAGATTTTTTTTTTCAGCCAAGAATAAGTTCTGATTTGCTAGACCATAAAATATTGTTTTTGTAAAGCAACTACAGTGACTGCTTGAAGCTGGCATAATATTTCAGCTGTTTTGCCTGTCACACATTAGTCTGCTGTTGTTGGCTTTACATTTCCCCCTGGTCCATAAAATTATCTTTAATTAAAATGTTGATCTTACAGAGTTTTTTAAATATATAAGTTTGTTCAGCGCTAAGTTATGCCGGTATCAGAGGCATAGTTGGATACAGCTGCAGAAACCAAGTACACATGCTAAATAAGGAAAGTAGTGATAATTCCAGATAGATAACTGTTGTGTGTACACCAAGCACTGCGGGATTCTAAGGGCTCATGCACATGTGCACCAATCCATGGTAAATTGCTTGACAGGTAGCGAGGAGGCAATATGCTGCTTGATTTAACCCTGTAAATGCCTCATCATGTCATTATCACACATGTTGCACATGGTTGTGGGATTGCCCCTTAGACTTGCATAGGTAACATCTGCTGAAATCAACATGCTGTTTAATTTCTGCCACGGCCATGAAGCACAGTGTCCTGTCCATGGCTCAGTTGTTTGGTTTTACCGCCGCCTGGCCACATGTGGGAACAAACCCTTACATAGGTCATATTCCGGTAGCGGTAATAGATCACACAGCTTGACCTTCATTAGTATTGGCCATACACAAACAGGTTAATATATCACTTTTTTAACACATATTGGGGGTGCAATAAACTGTGCAGATCTCAGCTGGACCAATTGGTTTATAAAAATTGCAATTCTGAATGAATGCCTCAGTTATGCCTATTGTATTTCTGAGTTAATTCCATGCTTGAGCTGATTGTAGCCATATTAGTGCACTTGCAACAAGAACAGTTCTGTCCATGATACTTTTTTTATTTGCACCAACATCTACTATTTCAGGACTAGCATTCGGAGGGGAACACCCTCCTTCAACGTCCAAGCAGTACTAATACACAAAGTTTTAGCAGAATATAAGTAAGGCCAGCCATATACAGAGCAAATTTCTTTCTTGCAACCATGGGCCTCCTGCCAGGCCATTGTGTTCTGGCGGGGGGACGCTGTCCGCCCAGGAGAAGACAGTGATTATTGCTAGCAGCTTTAGCAGCCTCTAATGATAATCGCAGGTAAAACGCGGAATGCTGGTTGTACCCAAGTTGATTGATCGTTCAACTTGGTACTTTTAGCCTCCCCATACACAGTTTGAATCGATTCGAACTGCGTATGGCCTGCCTAAGACAATCTCTAAATAAAAAATAAAAAGCAACACAAACATACACAGCAATGGTAGTTAAACTTGGCAGAGAAGAAGGTGAATCTAAGTGCAGTTATTATTATTATTATTATTAGAGTAATAAAACTAACTTAGTGACAAGGAAGGGTTAGAAACACTTACAAGATGGAAGTGAAAACAGGCATATCAATGAATCCATATCGTCCAGCGGGATGCCTCCTGGGCTGGACGTTATGGATTCATTGATATGCCTGTTTATCACTTCCATTTTGTAAATGTTTTTAACTCTTCCTTGTCACTAAAGTGTTTTATTACTGCAATTAGAAGCGCCATCTTCTCTTCTTTTTTTTTTCCTATAGCGTGTGCTTCCCTCTTCTGAAGTGCTGCTGTGGTGCATTAATCACATTTCAAGAGCCAGTCATGTACTGTTTGATAAAGTCTCCTCGTTATCCAGAGTGCCCTATTCTCCACATTAAACTTGGATAGTTAGATAAGAAAAGGAGAGGGCTATAGACTGGAAGGGGGAATAACAGTCACAAAGATGAGGGTGGCCATAAAACTGGTGCATAGTGATTGCAAAAAAGTCTATTATCTTTTGTGTCAAATAAAATTATCACTCATAGTTCAAAAGCTTTCCTTTCCTGTAGTTTTGAAGTTCTCTTTAAGAAAAATGATGTCCCACATGTGTGCAAAAATCATCTTCTTATGTTCATGAATGATATGGCTGTTTAAATTCAATATCATAACAAAACATAAACATTCTAGCTATCTGTACACTTTAAGGCCTTGTTCACATGTGGTGAACATAACTGTATGGGCTGTGGAAGGCTGTATTTGCCTGCACAGAGATACACAGGTATTCTTTGAATCTCCTTGCAGGCAGTCCCATTGTTCTCTATTGCTCCTGAACGCATCCAGGATGCATTTGGGGCCAGGCACCCACATGGATATCACATTGGAAGCAGCGGCTTTGTCCATGCATCTGCTGCATCCTAACTGACAGCAATGGGACTCCCTGTGGATGAGGATGCACGGAACACCTATGCATCCCCGTTCCAGTAAACACGGCCCTCCATGGGTATATGGTTTTTAACGAACGAAGCCTAAAACTGGCCTCAAATTTCACCATGAAGACCGCTTAGGCAAAATCACTATGTCAAATTCTTTTCCTTATTTAGCATTAGCTTAGTGACTGATATCTGCTTCAAACAGATGCTGTCTATTTCCAACTATAAGAGCCTTCCCTAAAAAAATTGTAACGAATTAACTCTTGTTAATAACCATTTCAAAGAGGTGCATGTTTAAAGTAAACTACTGGTTTTAAGTAAATGTGACTTATATACTGTATTTAGATATAAATGTATTTATATTTAAATTTATATAGAATAAAATGTTCCATATGGAAATGTGAAATATGTGACATGTGTCACGGCTGTTTGAACGGTTCCATTGCCAGCAATGAGGTGTGCCTTTTTATGCGATCTGGAACTTTCAGATCACATGACAAACTGCATTGGTGTGAATGGGGGCTTAGATTAGCTACAAGGGTTTTACCACAAGATATTATTTATTTCCATAAACTAGATGCTATTGTGACCTATTGTGTATAATGGTACAAAATTGAATTGCTTGTATCATACAAAATATCCTAGGGGATAATTTTTGCCTGAGGCCTCCTTCATACGGTTGTTTAGCAGCGTACACCAGTGCAAGATTCTTACTGCCAGATTGACAGGTGCATGCAAAAAGAGGCAGCTATGGAACTTATAAAATAATGACAGGCTGACAGTGACTACTGCTGTTCTCATGGAGCCACACACCAAGTTGTTAGGGATGTATATCTGAGCCTGGATGCAGTCAACTGTGTCCAGGCTTGAACATCTGTCCCTAACCACAGGTAACCACTTAGTGTGCGGCTACATGCCAACAGCAGGGACCTCTGGCAGTCTGCCATTGGTTTATATATTGCTGAGTGAGTGGTCACCACTATTTGCATGCACCACCTGTCATTCTAGCCATAAGAATCCACTAATTCTTGCTGCTGAAATCTTGTGTATGCAGCTAAATGGCCATGGGAAGGAAGCCTTATATGCGACAATTAGTGGGACATTAGGCTGATATGCTGAGTAATTGTATTTAATTGTATATGTCAATGTGTTCTGCTTTTGTTAGTAAAGGATGTCCATCTCACGCACATACCTCTCACCTTGTGCATTCGGTACATACAAACTATTTACAGTTACAGGGAGAAATACGAGGGGAGGCCAACAAGTTCTTACCCTCACCATGATCTAGATGTGCTAGGGATCTGAAATTTTGCAGGTTTATACAGTATGTGGATATCTTAGTAATATGCATGTCAATTTTTGTAGGTCATGGTGAATTATAGTTAGAGCCAAGGGTAATGGAGTAGGTGTCTTGCCGGACAAAGTTGAATGCTTATTGGATGAATGTTGCATCCTAGCCTTTTTGGGGGTGGGTGATGAAGCATGTTTTACTAATTTCTTTAGTCTCAGGATCATATAGCTATACCCAGCTTTCATCCATGGTCACTAATCTGTTTAAAAAGTCCTCCTCGTCTTTGTGGTACAGGTCCAAAATGCTTTGTGCACATTCCACTCGTTGCTATTTTTGGAATCACGGCTTGGTATTCAACTTTGTCCGGCATGACACCTACTGCAATAAACCTGCAAAATTTCAGATCCCAAGCATATCTAGATCATGGTGAGGGTAAGAACTTATTGGCCTCCCCTCGTAAGAAGGCAACCAAGGACTACAAATATACATACATGCACACATGCATACTACCTATTTGTTAGCAAATGCACTATGGGGATTGCTGTTATGTAGTGAAGGAGCAAAAATCCTACAGTGTTTGCCTTCTCTCTTGCTCTTCTTTCGTAAGTGTTGCAACATAAAACCCTGAGACCTGACATGGGAACAGATCATACTAAAAACGAATGGTTAGACTTACCGGTAACAGTGTTTCTAGGAACCTTCCAGGTGGGCAGGCCTACTTCCAGCCCATTGGAGGAGGAAAAAGTGTTGACTAGTAGGGGGTGAGTACCTATGTGGAATTATTCCCCTTGAGGACCGGTTTTGGGAGTTACTTTATTACAAACAGAGGGTCAAGGGGAAGGGTGGAACTTATAATGGTTGTCAATTGATTGTGTTTTCTGCTAGGGAGGGGCCTCTCATCTCTCAGGTGTGCCGTCCTGGAAGGTTATAGGAGAAAAGATATGTACATTGTCATGCACTAATCTAGCCAGTGTTAACTAACCACTTTCCATAAAGAAACAGCAGCAAAATGAGCCATTCCATAAATGTTACTGTGCACAATAATGGAGTGGGTGTAAAGTGATCGGGCAAAGAAGATGTAGGAGGAAGAGTGATGTAAGAGTGATGTAAGAGTGATACAAGAGTGATACAAGAGTGATACAAGCCTAGCATAGTGGAGAACCTGTGAGAAATAATTCTTGTGTAAATATAGGAAAAGCAATTTCAGGACAAGTAATATATTTTTATATTCAGAACATGCTTGCCAAATGTATGTGCAGCTGTCACAATCCTAGCAGTGAGAGTGTTAGACTGTCCAGGCATGCAGGATAAAACTCCGCCAAAGCTTCAGAATTATTATGGATGGTGTTACATAATGTTTTGTTAATGTGTAATGCTTATACATTTATTTGCAGTCTGTGGCTGCAAAAGAGAATTACCCTTACATTTATCCCTCTAATACTAGTATAAGAAATAATGGGAAAGAGAGAACACCAGGACAGAAACTCACAAATAATAAGAACATCACACAGGTTCTAACTTTTTCCTACTTTGCTAAAAGATAAGAAAATTGGTTTTATTTCTGTCTGTGCCCACATCGGAGAGATTTTCCATTTCCCTCTTTCAGAAGGTGAAGGGAAATCTCCCCATTGGGGACTTTTCCAAGAGTCAGATGTGTTTTCAAGAACATCCCGGCTTGTTCCTGCTGATCTCAGAAGTTGCGGGGAGGATGATGATGATGATGATGATGATGATGATAAAAGTGCTGGGTTTGGGTACATAACAACCCACTGCACAGAAAAAGTTGCTGCCTGAAATTACTTTAGACGGATACTGCAGATTGTGGTAATATTTTATTCAAAGGGGCATGAATGACAAACTACTAAAACCTGCCTTTATTTTTTGTGCTTTTCATGGAATGTTTTGCTAATTCTTGCTGTACAGCCAAAGAAATGACCCAGTAGTATAATAATGTGCCTTTAACACTAAATAAGAACGCTGCATATACAAACTATCTACGGTTACAGTGATACAATAAGAGACATATATAGTGCAACAAAAATGCACACATACACACATGCACATGCTATCTATCCTTTGTTGGCAGGTAAACTAGTTTGTATGCAATAGGGATACACTATAGTCCACACTGCAGGAGAGAAACAATACTGCCAAGACCAAGAACCTATTTTCCTGCAATCATTCAAAATGCCTGAAGGAGATTTTCCCATTTTATTAGAGGAGGCTTTTTCAAACACTGGACCCAAGTTGTTAGCACAGTGTTAATAAGAGCCAGCAATAGTCTGACTTTTTTACATATTTGACTCATGGCAGCGTACTACCAGAGTTTGAAGTCTGATGCTTGGAGAATAGCGAATTCTACAAATTCTACAAATATGACTTGCATATACAGCATATATTAGATGTGAACATTGGTATGGCTTCTGTAAAAAAAAAAAATATTCACTTCTCTAAATGTATTACTCTGGTATTGTCCTCAAAACTGGAATACCATCAAGGAATCCTAACTAGAAACCTAGGACCCAATGGGTGTGAGTGTTTGGGCAGGGGAGGGCATCGTTATAAAACTGTGAAATTGGAATTCAGGGAAAAAAGTTGAAAGAACAGTAGGATACAATAATTGTGGTATACATAATTAATTGTATAATACTTCTCTCTGATCAACTCTATATTGCCTTTGTTCTAGCTCACCAATTCTGCCCTCGTTTACAAAGTAGGGAATAAAATCCATCTCTTCCCTTAGTAAAAGGGAAGAGATAGTAAAGACAAACACTGGTTAGGCACACATTTACCCTTTGAGCGCCCTAGATGCTTAACGCCTTCCCAGCCAGTGCCATTAGTAATACAATCCCTAGATTGTAAGCTCTAACAAGCAGGGCCCTCTGATCCCTCCTGCTTTGAATTATATTGTAATTGTACTGTCTTCTCCAATGTTGTAAAGCGCTGCGCAAGCTGTTGGCGCTATATAAATCCTGTATTATAATAATAATTATTAGTACAGTGGCAGTGCATATTTTTAGCACTGATCACTGTATTAGTGTCACTGGTTCCCACAAAGTGTCAGCTAGTGTCAGTTAGTGTCAGACTGTCCGCCACAATATCAACCTCCTGCTATAAGTTGCTAATTGATGCCATAATTAGTATAAAAAAAATTAAATATATAAAAATTCCAGTATATATCCCATAGTTTGTAGATGCTATAACTTTTGCGCAAACCAATCAATATATGCTTATTGGGATTTTTATTACCAAAAATATGTAGCAGAATACATATTAGCCTAAATTTATGAAGAAATTAGATTTTTTAAAGGTTTTTTATGGGATATGTTTTATAGCAGAAAGTAAAAAATATTGTTTTTTTTCCCAAAATTGTCTGTCTTTTTTTGTTTATATCACAAAAAAAATCCCAGTGGTAATCAAATACCTTCGAAGAAAGCACTATTTGTAGATGAAAAAAATAAGACAAAAGTTTAATTTGGGTACAGCATTGCATGACCACGCAATTGTCCGTTAAAGTAACGCAGTGCCGTTTCACAAAAAATGTCCTGGTCATGAATGGGGGTAAGTCTCCCAGAAGTCAAGTGGTTAATAACTATTGACAGAGGGTAATGTCACTGATTGCTAAGGATGTGGCAGTTGCAGGCATCCACTGCTTCCTTAACAACCATTGACAGGAAGCTGGCACATATAGTGCCTTGCAAAAGTATTCACCCCCCCATCGCTTTTTACCTATATTGTTACATTACAGCCTTTAATACAATGGTTTTTTTTTATCTGAATTATATGTGATGGATCAGAACACAATAGTCTAAGTTGGTGAAGTAAAATTAGAAAAATATATACATAAAACTATTTTTCAGAAATAAAAAACTGATAATTGGCATGTGCGTATGTATTCACCCCCTTTGCTATGAAGCCCATAAAAAGCTCTGGTGCAACCAATTACCTTCAGATGTCACATAATTAGTGAAATGATGTCCACCTGTGTGCAATCTAAGTGTCACATGATCTGTTATTACATATACACAACTTTTTGAAAGGCCCCAGAGGCTGCGACACCTAAGTAAGAGGCACCACTAACCAAACACTGCCATGAAGACCTAGAAACTCTCCAAACAAGTAAGGGACAATGTTGTTGAGAAGTACAAGACAGGGTTAGGTTATAAAAAAAAAATATCCAAATCTTTGATGATCCCTAGGAGCACCATCAAATCTATCATAACTAAATGGAAAGAAAATGACACAACAGCAAGCCTGCCAAGAGACGGCCGCACACCAAAACTCACGGACCAGGCAAGGAGGGCATTAATCAGAGAGGCAGCACAGAGACCTAAGGTAACCCTGGGGGAGCTGCAGAGTTCCACAGCAGAGACTGGAGTATCTGTACATAGGACGACAATAAGCCGTACGCTCCATAGAGTTGGGCTTTATGGTAGAGTGGCCAGAAGTATGGAGGAAGGTGCTCTGGTCTGATGAGACTAAAATTGAACTTTTTGTCCATCAAAGAAAACACTATGTCTGGCGCAAACCCAACACATCACATCACCCAAAGAACACATCCCCACAGTGTAACATGGTGGTGGCAACATCATGCTGTGGGGATGTTTTTCAGCAGTCGGGACTGGAAAACTGGTCAGAGTTGAGGGAAAGATGGATGGTGCTAAATACAGGGATATTCTTGAGCAAAACCTGTACCACTCTGTGTGTGATTTGAGGCTAGGATGGAGGTTCACCTTCCAGCAGGACAATGACCCCAAACACACTGCTAAAGCAACACTTGAGTGGTTTATGGGGAAACATGTAAATGTGTTGGAATGGCCTAGTCAAAGCCCAGACCTCAATCCAATAGAAAATCTGTGGTCAGACTTAAAGATTGCTGTTCCCAAGCGCAAACCATCCAACTTGAAGGAGCTGGAGCAGTTTTGCAAGGAGGAATGGGCAAAAATCCCAGTGGTAAGATGTGGCAAGCTCACAGAGACTTATCCAAAGCGACTTGGAGCTGTAATAGCCGCAAGAGGTGGCTCTACAAAGTAAAGTGACTTTAAGGGAGTGAATAGCTATGCACATTGACTTTTTCTGTTATTTTGTCCTATTTGTTGTTTGCTTCACAATAAAAAAAAAAAAATCTTCATATTTGTGGCCATGTTCTGTAAATTAAATGATGCAAATCCTCAAACAATCCACATTAATTCCAGGTTGTGAGGCAACAAAACACCAAAAATGCCAAGGAGGTGAATACTTTTGCAAGGTACTGTATATTAGGAGTAGAAAAACCTCTAATATATAGTATATGACATTCAGCTTCCACACAACAAGCAAAAAGTCCAGCGTTCAGAAGAACACCCGAACAGTTAAAGTTCAGTCTGAACTGAATGCTAATCCCTAATGTTAAACATTATTTTTGATATGTTACAATCTGCAACTTAATTAAAATAGAATTTGATGAACCTGCTCTCTAGCGCTGTCTACTAATTGTGCACAGCTTCCGACAGAGACTACAAGTTGCTGTTTCTACACAATATTCAATTATATGGACATGGTCTACTGTTCTCACCATCAGAAAACCAAATATATTAAATGCCATGCAATCATCTCTCAAATGTGTAGACTGGAAGTGGCTGCAAAAAAGACTGCAGGAGATCAGCTGTACTAAGGATAAAAAAGGTGAAAACAAACATGGCACACATAATTACATAGTAGGTGAGGTTGAAAAAAGACACAAGTCCATCAAGTCCAACCTATGTGTGTGATTATATGTCAGTACTACATTGTATATCCCTGTATGTTGCGGTTGTTCAGGTGCTTATCTAACAGTTTTTTGGAAAGGAAAAAATCCTTGCCGCTTTTACAGTAAAGAACCCTCTACGTAGTTTAAGGTTAAACCTCTTTTCTTCTAATTTTAATGAGTGGCCACGTGTCTTGTTAAACTCCCTTCCGCAAAAAAGTTTTAACCCTATTGTGGGGTCACCAGTACCGTATTTATAAGTTGAAATCATATCCCTTCTCAAGCGTCTCTTCTCCAGAGAGAATAAGTTCAGTGCTTGCAACCTTTCCTCATAACTAATATCCTCCAGACCCTTTATTAGCTTTGTTGCCCTTCTTTGTACTCGTTCCATTTCCAGTACATCCTTCCTGAGGACTGGTGCCCAAAACTGGACTGCATACTCTAGGTGCGGCCGGACCAGAGTCTTGTAGAGTGGGAGAATTATCGTTATATCTCTGGAGTTGATCCCCTTTTTAATGCATGCCAATATTCTGTTTGCTTTGCTAGCAGCAGCTTGGCATTGCATGCCATTGCTGAGCCTATCATCCACTAGGACCCCCAGGTCCTTTTCCATCCTAGATTCCCCCAGAGGTTCTCCCCCCAGTGTATAGATTGCATTCATATTTTTGCCACCCAAATGCATTATTTTACATTTTTCTACATTAAACCTCATTTGCCATGTAGTTGCCCACCCCATTAAGTTGTTCAGATCTTTTTGAAAGGTTTCCACATCCTGCGGAGAAGTTATTGCCCTGCTTAGCTTGGTAATTGCTTTTGACAAACAATGGTTCAACAAACTAAAGATTATCTGGTTAAATTTGTACATCCACTTTAAATGTAAAAGTAAATCAGCTAAGAAAGAAAATTCTAAAACATCACAGAAATGGAGCAAGTGTGGAATCTAACACGTTTATTATGATGTAACCTTATTTTAACTAAATTCTGTCCAAAATATATTAAGAAAATTGAGCAATACTTCAATTGTAACATGTACTTATTTCAAATTAATTTTACTAAGATTTTTTTGTGGTTTACCAGACAGCATACAGGACAAGGATCTGTTATGAATAACTTTCTAACAAATGAATCCTACATATGGCCGGATTCTTGTGTGTAGTTAATTGTAGGAGTACATCATTTCTCCAGACCTAGAGTGGCAGAAATGCTTAACTTTCACATAGGCATTTCTGCTTCAGTTACTGACCACCTTGTCAAACCATCTTCCCACATATTGCTGGGGAGCAATTCTCATCACCAGTGGGAACATAAAAAAAGACCTACTTGGCAACTACGTCATGTGACAGAAGTAATGATGGATATGGTGTGATAGTGGAACTGCCTGGCTGCCAAAGCTGTGGACTGATGTCCTGACTTATATTACTCTATTCCCAAGTGCTTGTATTGGTGAACAGAATGTGAAGGGATTGCCAACATTATGCATTATTTATAATACCTATTCAGGTCATGGCCCGATCTAGCTTGTCTGATATGTGGTTGCAGAAAAAAGTCAAGAGGGCATACTGCCAACACACCTTTGTTTTACCCTCTCCAGCTAGATCTCCCTGTTTTTCTGCCTCTCCGGGTCTCCCCACTAGCACTGGCTGTGTAAAAGAATTTGTTTTGGGTTGTACTTTGGTGATAGTTTATGGTAATAGTAAAAAAATTACAGCTATATTTAAACATTTTTTTTTTTACTATTTTGTACCAGTTTTCTCTTGGAAAAAAATCAGAAGATATCTATTACCATTTACTATCAAATAAAAGTCTGATTTATAATTAAAAAAAGGTATAATTTACCTGGATAATCCAAGTAGTTGCAATGTACAGTGTTACCAACACATTGCAAAGTTGCAAAACTGTGTTCAGGCATTAGGATTTGTTTTACCTTCATCACGAAGGGGTCAATTTGATGCTACTAAGTGTAGCTAAAGTGCAGCTAAAACAATCAGACGATACCCAAGCTCAACTGCACAAGTGAAAAATACTTGCTGAGATTCGGTGCTCAGGCTGGGGGATCCCCATTCCCCTGTTTGAACATCCAAAGCAGAAATAAAAGTGATTGTAAAGTCTTGTTTTTTTTTTTTTTTCTATTAAAATAACAAACATATTATACTTATACACTTATATTATACCTGCTCTGTGCAGTGGATTTGCACAGAGCAGCCGGATCCTCCTCTTCTTGGGTCCCTCTTCTGTGCTCCTGCCCCCCCCCCTTCCTGTTGCATGCCCCCACAGTAAGCAGCTTGCTATAGGGGCACCCGAGCTGAGTCACAGCTTCCTGTGTCCATTCTGACACAAAGCCATGGCTTGGCCCCGCCCCCTCTCCCTCAAGATTGGTTAACTGACTTGACAGCAGTGGGAGCCAATGGCGCCGCTGTTGTGTCTCAGCCAATCAGGAGGGAGAGTCTAGGATTGCCGAGACACTCATGGATATCGCGGAAAGAGATGGGGCTCAGATAAGTATTAGGGGGGCTGAGGGGGGCTGCTACACACAGAAGGTTTTTTTTATCCTAATGCATAGAATGCATTAAGATAAAAAACCTTCTGATTTTACAGCAACTTTAAACCGGCAACTCGATAACTCCTTGGTAATATCCTTTTTTTGCCTACATCATATACACAGGATCAATGCTGACATGTTTCGGCTATTACAGCCTTACTCATAGCATGCATTTCTGCTTTGAAAGTACAGCTAAACCCACAGTTTAATTCTATGGATGGTGTCTTAAAGTTTAATAACAGATGTATGTAATAATAATATATTTTTTGTCTCTTAGATCTCTATTGATGGTTTCAGATACATAGCGGCTGGGTGTGGATCTCTTCAGCACCTAAAAATCAATGACATGTTTACTCTAACAGACAGCTGCCTCATAGTAAGTCCAGACTGCAGAAACAAATAGTATGTTAAGCTGAAAAACATTGTCAACGTATGTTTCAATATAAAGTGTATTAATGCTGTCTAACTCTATTTAGATTTGAGAGTGATATTTTAAACAGCAGGTTATTTGCACAGTCATTAAATGTTACATTACACATGACAGTTATATACAAAACCGGTAAAAATAAATTATAACTTGTATATGTAAAACTTTTTTTAAACCAAATTATAAACCTTTTTAGAGGATTATCAGTAATTTTAAGATAAAGTTGTTGCTTGTATGATGTGACTGGTGAAAATAAATTATAACTGGTGTTTTATAAAACCTTTTTTTTCTTTTATAACCGACCTGGAAAAAATCCAAAGCTTTTAGGGGTTTATCAAAACTACAGTAACTTTAAGATAAAGACACGTAAAGCTAAATATGCACATCATTTTGCTGAAAGAAATAACAACAGGGGAAACATATTTTAGTGTATAGCAGATGATTTGTATGTTGAGCATATAGTTATTTATAAGAATTGGGGACAGTTTAGAAGGGATGCCATTGGCTTTCTGTCAATCAGAAGATTGTACACATATGAACACTGTCTGGAAAGCTCTGAATGTTGACTCTCTTCCAGACACACAACACAGGAAAAAATAGAGATACTATTTCAGTCTTATTTGGATGTTGACTATTTATGATGGGGCCAAGATCTAGGTCATGAAGTCAGCTAGTGGACCTGTGCTAATCCAATACAGAATATTTGCATCTGGATAAAATATGTTCCACAGTATATATCAGAATAGACATTCTGGCAGAAGTGCTTCAATATGTTTTGTATGTGTGTAGATTTGTGTTGCATAGATACAATTTTTTTTAATTTTCTGTTTTTTCAGATCTATTAGGAAAGCTGAAGGTGTATAATTCAGTTGCTAATGATTTGAATATAAAAAAAAGAATATAAGAAAGTAAAACCAATCCCAACATGCTTTGATTATTATTGTAAAAATCCACCCATAAATTAGAAAGCACTGACTTATTCAGTTCTCTAATCGTTCTACTTGCGCATATGATGTTCAAAAGTGAGCAGATTTCTAAACTGGTAATAGTTTGAAAAACTTGTCTTTGTTTACTATATAAACCAAAAAACAGTCATGTGAACTATTACCAGTTTAGAAATATGTTTGCCTTACATGTACTAGTGTCAGGAACGGTGTCATCTCCGGTTTCTCCTGCTGGTGGCACTATTACATTCAGCACCAAAAGGGTGTAATTCCAGTGGCCACCAGCGGGGGTCTCCCTGCCTGGTCTGCAGACTTGCCATCAAGCACACCTGTCATGGTTTTGCTGGACTATATAAACCCGCCCTGAACTAACCTCCAGTGCTTCAGTATTCCTCTGCTAGCCCTTGTCCCTGCCAGTACCTGCTCTTGTTCCAGCCTGTTCCTGTTTGTTCCTGAACCCCGTTTGTGTATCCTGTCCTTGAACCCTGTTTCCTGTTCCCTGTTACCTGCTCCTTGGTCTGCTTCATTATTCCTGGTTTCTGTTCCCTTGTCGCTTTGGCCCATGCCTTATATTTTGCATGTTGGTTTCCTTGCTTGTGTATTATATTAGTTAGATAGATAGTTAGGTTGGTTTGGGGGTTTGCTGTGTTTTCACCATTTTCTTGTTTTTGGTTTGCTGTCTTGTTTTCACGTGTATCGTTATCATTATAATAAACATACTTTCTTTATTTACTCGTTTGTCCCTGATTCCTTGGTGCAGCCCAGCGATCTGATCACCTGCATTGGATGTTGTGTATAACATCCCCTGACAGAATACTGAAGCCATACAATCAGATCGGTTGCACCTGGGAATTGGGGCCTGAGTCCCAGCTATTGTTGAAAGATGGATTTTGAAAGTATTTTGTATTTATCGCTCCTGGCAACTGATGACAGAGACTTTTGTTATCAGACATTGGCTGAATACACTAGGGAACAATTGTTAGAATGCATCCGCCTAGCTCATGTTTTTATTGAGCAAGGCAGTTTTTTGTTTGGAGATGTGCAACCATTAATTAAGATCTGTACTGAGTTGGCCCTGTCTGATGTTGCTGAGGGAGGTGATGACTATACACCCCCTTTTAGTGCAGCTCAGGTAGAATCTTTAGTTTGGCTGTTGGAGGATGACTCAGCATTTTTTTTTGAACAATATTCAGTTTGTCCTCAGCAGGTGCTTGCAAAATGCATTGAATCAGTGCAGTCTCTGGTCAGACAAGCCAAGTGCAAACCTGATGCAGTGCAATCATTAATACAGGCCTGGTCAAGTCTGTTGCATTCAGCTTCTGTTAGCTCCAAATATACTTCTCTACCAATGAAATACCAGTACCCTGTTTCCTCCTGTTGCACCTACCCTGCCTTTAACTCCCCTGATGCTTCTCAACTGCCTCCATCAGCTCCACTAAATCTCCCTTCAAAACCTACTCCCTCTGTCTTGCCATCCTTTCACTCTTCGCTTCTACCAGCTGCATTCCCTACCTACAGCCCTGTACCCACTTATAGATCCCTAGTGGCTAAAAGCAAAAAGAAGCGGAAGTTTTTTCCAACCCATACCATCATGCCAGTATCCAATCCTGCCTCCCCACCAGCTGATCTGTTCCAGCCTGATGTGCCAGCACCTGTGCCCACTGTCCAATCTGAAGTTCCAGTACCAGCTGCCCGGTTTGAAGTTCCAGTACCTGCTATCCAATCCGATGCACCTGCTGTTCAGACTGTTGTGCCAGTACCTGCTGTTCTGCCTGATGTGCCAGCACCTGTGCCCACTGTCCAGTCTGAAGTTCCAGTACCAGCTGTCCAGTTTGGAGTTCCAGTACCTGCTATCCAGTCCGCTGTACCTGCTGTTCAGCCTGTTGTGCCAGTACCTGCTGTTCTGCCTGATGTGCCAGCACCTGTGCCCACCGTCCAGTCTGAAGTTCCAGTACCAGCTGCCCAGTTTGAAGTTCCAGTACCTGCTATCCAGTCTGATGTACCTGCTGTTCAGCCTGCTGTGCCAGTACCTGCTGTTCTGCCTGATGTGCCAGCACCTGTGCCCACTGTCCAGTCTGAAGTTCCAGTACCAGCTGCCCGGTTTGAAGTTCCAGTACCTGCTGTTCAGCCTGTTGTGCCAGTACCTGCTGTTCTGCCTGATGTGCCAGCACCTGTGCCCATTGTCCAGTCTGAAGTTCCAGTACCAGCTGCCCGGTTTGCAGTTCCAGTACCTGCTATCCGGTCCGATGTACCTGCTGTTCTGCCTGATGTGCCAGCACCTGTGCCCACTGTCCAGTCTGCAGTTCCAGTACCAGCTGCCCGGTTTGGAGTTCCAGTACCTGCTATCCAGTCCGATGTACCGGCTGTTCAGCCTGTTGTGCCAGTACCTGCTGTTCAGCCTGCTGTGCCAGCACCTGTGCCCACTGTCCAGTCTGAAGTTCCAGTACCAGCTGCCCGGTTTGAAGTTCCAGTACCTGCTATCCAATCCGATGCACCTGCTGTTCAGACTGTTGTGCCAGTACCTGCTGTTCTGCCTGATGTGCCAGCACCTGTGCCCACTGTCCAGTCTGAAGTTCCAGTACCAGCTGTCCGGTTTGGAGTTCCAGTACCTGCTATCCAGTCCGCTGTACCTGCTGTTCAGCCTGTTGTGCCAGTACCTGCTGTTCTGCCTGATGTGCCAGCACCTGTGCCCACTGTCCAGTCTGAAGTTCCAGTACCAGCTGCCCAGTTTGAAGTTCCAGTACCTGCTATCCAGTCCGATGTACCTGCTGTTCAGCCTGTTGTGCCAGTACCTGCTGTTCAGCCTGCTGTGCCAGCACCTGTGCCCACTGTCCAATCTGAAGTTCCAGTACCAGCTGCCCGGTTTGAAGTTCCAGTACCTGCTATCCAATCCGATGCACCTGCTGTTCAGACTATTGTGCCAGTACCTGCTGTTCTGCCTGATGTGCCAGCACCTGTGCCCACTGTCCAGTCTGAAGTTCCAGTACCAGCTGTCCGGTTTGGAGTTCCAGTACCTGCTATCCAGTCCGCTGTACCTGCTGTTCAGCCTGTTGTGCCAGTACCTGCTGTTCTGCCTGATGTGCCAGCACCTGTGCCCACTGTCCAGTCTGAAGTTCCAGTACCAGCTGCCCGGTTTGAAGTTCCAGTACCTGCTATCCATTCCGATGTACCTGCTGTTCTGCCTATTGTGCCAGTACCTGCTGTTCTGCCTGATGTGCCAGCGCCTGTGCCCATTGTCCAGTCTGAAGTTCCAATACCAGCTGCCCGGTTTGCATTTCCAGTACCTGCTATCCAGTCCGATGTACCTGCTGTTCTGCCTGATGTGCCAGCACCTGTGCCCACTGTCCAGTCTGAAGTTCCAGTACCAGCTGCCCGGTTTGAAGTTCCAGTACCTGCTGTTCTGCCTGATGTGCCAGCGCCTGTGCCCACGGCCCAGTCTGAAGTTCCAGTACCAGCTGCCCGGTTTGCAGTTCCAGTACCTGCTATCCAGTCTGATGTACCTGCTGTTCTGCCTGATGTGCCAGCACCTGTGCCCACTGTCCAGTCTGCAGTTCCAGTACCTGCTATCCAGTCCGATGTACCTGCTGTTCTGCCTGTTGTGCCAGTACCTGCTGTTCTGCCTGACGTGCCAGCGCCTGTGCCCACGGCCCAGTCTGAAGTTCCAGTACTGACTATCCAGTCCGATTCACCTGCTGTTCTGCCTGTTGTTCCAGCACCTGCTGTTCTGCCTGATGTGCCAGTGTCTGTGCTTGCTGCCCAGTCTAAAGTTCCAGTACCGGCTGCCCGGTTTGAAGTTCCAGTACCTGCTATCCAGTCCGATGTGCCTTCTGTTCAGCTTGTTGTGCCAGCACCTGCTGTTCTGCCTGATGGGCCTACTGCCCAGTCTGAAGTTCCAGTACCTGCCGCCTGGCCTGATGTCTCGGTGCCAGTGTTCCAGTCTGAGGTGCCAGTGTTCCAGCCGGAAGTACCAGTGCCTGCTCTCCAGCTTGATGAGTCCGCTGCCCAGCTTGAGGTGCCCATGCCTGCTGCCCAGCTCGATGTGCTTTTGCCTGCTGCCCAGCTCGATGTGCTTTTGCCTGCTGCCCAGCTCGATGTGCTTTTGCCTGCTGCCCAGCTCGATGTGCTTTTGCCTGCTGCCCAGCTCGATGTGCTTTTGCCTGCTGCCCAGCTCGATGTGCTTTTGCCTGCTGCCCAGCTCGATGTGCTTTTGCCTGCTGCCCAGCTCGATGTGCTTTTGCCTGCTGCCCAGCTCGATGTGCTTTTGCCTGCTGCCCAGCTCGATGCGGATGTGCTACTGCCCAGCTCGATGCGGATGTGCTACTGCCCAGCGTGATGTACCTCTGCTTTCTGCTCAGCCTGATGACATGGTGCCTGCTAAAACTGTTCCTGACTGATGGCCATCTTGCCGCTGGGTCAATCCTGTCTGTCGCCTGGCTTGAATGTAAAGCTCCTGTGTGGTCTGCCTCCGATGGTTTCTTTCCCGTTACCCTGCTAATTTTCATCTCCAGATCCAAACTTCCTGACCCGGGTGGTGGGGTACGTGTCCTATTTTCAGACTCTGATGGCACGTCCCCCATTGAACTAAAAGACTCTGACCTTGGAAGTGCGAAGAAGTCCGCAGACTCTGTAGGGAAACATTTTAAGGTGTTTCTGCACCCACTCGGACTGCCGTACCCAGGGCTGAATGGAGTGTCCGGAGGCCACTCCTTTAGGAGGGGGAACTGTCAGGAACGGTGTCATCTCCGGTTTCTCCTGCTGGTGGCACTATTACATTCAGCACCAAAAGGGTGTAATTCCAGTGGCCACCAGCGGGGGTCTCCCTGCCTGGTCTGCAGACTTGCCATCAAGCACACCTGTCATGGTTTTGCTGGACTATATAAACCCGCCCTGAACTAACCTCCAGTGCTTCAGTATTCCTCTGCTAGCCCTTGTCCCTGCCAGTACCTGCTCTTGTTCCAGCCTGTTCCTGTTTGTTCCTGAACCCCGTTTGTGTATCCTGTCCTTGAACCCTGTTTCCTGTTCCCTGTTACCTGCTCCTTGGTCTGCTTCATTATTCCTGGTTTCTGTTCCCTTGTCGCTTTGGCCCATGCCTTATATTTTGCATGTTGGTTTCCTTGCTTGTGTATTATATTAGTTAGATAGATAGTTAGGTTGGTTTGGGGGTTTGCTGTGTTTTCACCATTTTCTTGTTTTTGGTTTGCTGTCTTGTTTTCACGTGTATCGTTATCATTATAATAAACATACTTTCTTTATTTACTCGTTTGTCCCTGATTCCTTGGTGCAGCCCAGCGATCTGATCACCTGCATTGGATGTTGTGTATAACATCCCCTGACAACTAGCTTGAAAACTGATATTTGATCTCAGGTTACTCTTAACTAGAGTTGGGCTGAACATCTCCCGGTTTGGTTTGCACCAGAACTCTCAAACATCGCAAAAGTTCGGACTCGATCCGCAAACCCTATTAAAGTCTATAGAACCTGAACTTGTAAACTCAGTAGTGCCCATTTTGAAGGCTTAAACAAAAGTTATTGGTCAAAAAAGGGTATGGGGGCCTGGGTACTGCACTGGGGGACATGTATCAATGCAAAAAAATGTTTTAAAAAAGATAATTTTTTCAGGAGCAGTGGATTTTAATGATGCTTAAAGTGAAACAATAAGAATGAAACAAATCCTTTTAAATATAGTGGCGGGGAGTCTGCTGGTAGAGTCACACATCTGTACCATGTATAGAACTTGCTGCAGCAAAACTGACATTTATAAAGAAAAAAAAATTCAATCTAAATTTCCGGCAATACAAAAAGGTAGTGGGGGTCCGTCCCCCCCAAAAATATACCAGGCTGTTTGGGTCCTGTATGGATTTTAAAGGAAACCCCATGCCAAAAAAAAAAAAAAAAAAAAACACAGTGGGGTCCCCCCTCAAAATCCATACCAGACTCTTATACGACTCTTATACGAGTATGCAGTCCGGCAGGTCAGGAAGGAGGGGGGGAGTGAGCGCCCCCCCTCCTGAACTCTACCAGGCCACATGCCCTCAACATGGGAGGTTTCTTTGGGGCCTCCCCACCCCAAAGCACCTTGTGCCCATGTTGATGGGGACAAGGGCCTTTTCCCCACAACCCTGGGTGGTGGTTGTGGGGGTCTTCGGACAGGGGGCTTATCGGAATCTGAAAGCCCCTGTATGTGAATGGGTAGGGGTACATTTTACCCCTACTCATTCACCAAAAAAGTGTCAAAAATAAATAAAGACAGAAGGCAGTTTTTGTCAAAAAAACTGTTTTTTTTTTTTAGATTTTATTAGTAATTTATTAATAGAAATGAAGATGAGCGTAAAAACTGTGTACAGCCGCACTCCAAAGAAAGTTTCTTGTGCCTTTTATTGAAAACTTGGGATCACATAGTACAAACCACAGCAAAGCGATGCAGGAAAAACTGACGCGTTTCACACTATAATAAGTGCTTACTCACTAAGTACTTATTATAGTGTGAAACGTGTCAGATTTTCCTGTATTGCTTTGCTGTGGTTTGTACTATGGGATCCCAAGTTTTCAATAAAAGGGACAAGAAACTTTCTTCGGAGTGCGGCTGTACACAGTTTTTCTGCTTATCTTCATTTGTACATGCATTAGCCAGCACCTGGGGCTCTCTGTCTCTAGAGGAGAAGTATTTGTCTCGGTGGATCTGCCTGGAGCAGTGGTGTTTTCTTCTCCCAATTTATTAATAGACATGGGGGAATTTATACAAAAAATCCGAACACGTAAATATTAGAATGTAAATTGTGATTAGTTGTAAAGCTGCCTGTACTCCTTTGGTTCAAGCTGACATCTTTTTGCAGGTTCATCTTCAACAGATTTGTTCACAGTGATAGCCAAATTTGACAGATATGGGTGTCACAGGTGATAGAAACTGCTCATATCATGATTATCCTTCTCACCCAGATAGATTATAGGAAAATTAGTGGAGCCTTGTACACTTACTTATCTATAGCAGAGATGGTCTGATATAGGCCTTCTCTGCCGACAGTTACATAGTAGGTCAGGTTGCAAAAATGAAACAAGTCCATCTAGTTCAACCAATAGAAAAAATAAATAAATAGAAAACCTCCATAGACCCAATCCTATACCTACATTTGATCCAAAGGAAGGCAAAAAACCCTATGAAGCATGGTCCAATTAGCTCCAATGGGGGGGGGGGGGGGGGGGATCCTTCCTTATCCCCTTGGAAGCAATCAGATATTCCCTATTCCCTGGATCAGCAACCTCTGGTGTTCTTACCTTTAATTATTAATATACAGTTATATTTTGTGCATTCGGGAATGCATCCAGCTCTTTTATAAAACAATCTACTGAGCTGGCCAGAACTCGTTTTTTAAGGTGTCTATTCCACATTTTCATAGCTCTTAATGTAAAGACGCCTTTCCATATGTGGAGGTTAAATCTTTTTTCCTCCAGATGCAAAGAATGCCCCTTTGTCCTCTGTAATGACTGGAAAATTAATATTTCTACACCAAGTTCACTGTATGGACCACCTATGTATTCATTCATGGTGATCATATCCCCCCTTAATCACCCCTTCCCAAAAGAGAATAAATTCAGCTCAGTTAGGCTTTACTTATAGCTGAGTTCCTCCATGCCTTTTATCAGTTTGATTGCCCTGTGATCTGCCAGAAAATGTAGGCCCTTCTCCACTATTAAGCCCCCCAGTTGTTGTCCGACTAGAATTGTATGATGCCTTCATTTTTTTAGTCCCCAAGCCTATAACTTTACTTTTATCAATATTAAACATCATTGTCACATAGTTGCCCAATTAAATGGTGCAATGAGGTTGGCTTCCGAGTTACGTCATCTTGTAAAGACTTTATTCCACTACATTGCTTGGTGTCATCTGCAAACACTGAATTGGTACTATTAATTCCAAACTTTATATATAATTTATAAATATGTTAAAAAGTAAAAGCCCCCTCTTCTTCAACACGACTGTAGTCAAAGCTAGGGTTGCACTAATACTGGTATTGGTGCAGATACTAGGCATTTACACAAGTATCGGTACTTGTGAAAATGCACCGATATTTAAAACCGATACCTTTTGGCTCAACTGAAATGTACAAAGAATGCAGCAATTATCAGTTGTTAAGGAGCGGGGCCGCCGTGTCCTTTACAACTGATGACTCATTCATCTGTCAGCGGGGTTCGGACCAGAACTCTCGAACATCGCAAACCAGGGGCAGCTGCCGCTAGCCATCAGTGTCTGTGGAGGAGCCGAACTTGTGGAGTCTGCCATGCATGGAGAGAGAAACAGCCTGGATGTACCACTGCAGGAGAGTGTGGGTATGCAGGAATTCTTCCTTCCTCAGCCTTTCTACTGCTCAGCCCTACAGGTGAAGATTTGACTGGGATGGGACCTGGGAGGTAGGTGTGTGGCTGACCATGCCTTCTCTCTCAGCGTTCAGAGCTCTTCTCCCCCTCAATCGCCTCTGCTTGTATGCAAACAGGCTAAACTCTTTTTAGCTAGAGCCTGAAGTCTGTACACAGGAGATGTCATTACTCCCTGTGTTGCCTGCTGAGAGAGGAGCCTGCTGCTGACTGGTTAATTAAAAACTCAACTTTTAACCCTGTGCTGCCCTGAGAGCTGGCTGAGTAATAATTAGGATCCCAGTGTTAACCCCGTGCTGCCTGCAGGGAGAGGAGACACAGCTCATTGACTAATTAGGATCCCAGTGTTAACCCCCTGTGCTGCCTGCAAGAGAAAGAAACCCCCTGATTGACTAATCAGTTTAAGCCTGTATTGCCTATGTGCTATACAGCCCATCTGTTAGGCTAGACAGAACCACGTGGTTTAACCCTGTGCTGCCCTGTAAGTGTGGACTAGGATATAGCTGTACTATAACCAGGACCCCATTGTTAAACCTGTACTGCCCAAATATATACACATTTGTATGGGGGGGGAGGCTGACAGGCTGTAGTGACCCCTTTGGTGGACATCTACTTGTGCTGTGTGAGCTGAGGAATGGGATACCATACCATGATTTGTAGTGCCATATAGAACCTCTATTTCTCTCCCTCTCTCTTTCTTTTGCCTCTTTTTCTCTGTCTTTGCCCCCCCCCCCACATTCTTTCCCCCCCTCTCTTTCTCTCTCTCTCTCACCCCTTTGTCTCTCTTTCCCTACACTCACACCCAATACCCTATATTTTATGTAACATACTCCTGCACTCAAACATGTTGTATGGACTGCAGGAGGAGGGAAACATAAGATGGAGGCAATGGGACTGGAGGAGGAGGAGAATGTAGAATGACAGCATGGACCTTGTAGCTGTGGGGCCAACAGTGCTGAGTATTGGGAGTGCTGTGTTTCTTCATCACTTGGTCTCATCCAGATGGTAATATTACACAGCACACGGATAGATGATGGAGACCCTCTCTCTGCTCCTCCCCATCTTGATCTCCCTAAATGTCGGAAATAGGTATCAGTAATTGGTATTGGCGAGTACATAACAAAGTATTGGTACTCATACTTGTTGCTAAAAAGTGGTATTAGTGCATCCCTAGTCAAAGCCTGGAAGACGCTGGCACTTAGTGTGGTCGCTACAAAAAATAGAGTCACCCAGGCAATGATACATGCCAAGATAGAGGCAACACTCCAGGACAAGGTGAGACGATACTCCAAAATTTGGCAACCTTGAGTTGATTTTTGCCCTCTAATTTGATGCCTCCCTTATGGAGCCTTAGCTGCCCTGTTATACTAGTCGTTTGACTCTTGGAACCATGGCCAGTTCAATCCCCGGAATCATCCTTCTCCTTTAACACCCCCCCTTACCCCACTACTTCTCTACCTTTTTCTCTTATTTATCAGTACATTGCTGGATATTTCCCTGACTTTGCTTGGTCCTAGTTTTCCCCAGGGCCATGGATGGGGTGGGTCACCCAAATGTCAGCACTTTATCTTTTTCAACCTCTACTTTAACTATTGGGTTGCTAAAGGCCATCATTAGACATGTTAATGCCACTTCTTAATGTACCACTCCCTGCGTGGAAGCATTCCCTATTTATATTGGCTGTTATGTTTCATGTGATGGATATTGTGATACTCAATTTAATAAAATATTTGAATACGAAAAAGTAAAGGTCCCAGCACTGAACTTTGGGACCGACCATTATAGTTGCATATGTACAATATGGAAACCTAGAGTCAGTTAGTCTGCCTCTTAACAATTTGAATTAGCATGTGTAAAACCAGTGTGTTAAAGAGGAACTGCAGTCTGTTCACATAATTTGTAATAAAAACATCTTTGCCATTCTGAAGCTTCCCCCAACCACTTTGCATATTATTTTATATATACTGTGATTCTGTACTTGCCAAATATGCTGCAGAAATCTCCCTCCATTGAGTCTGGCTGCAACCATTTTAACTGTGGGCACCTGAAGCTGCTGCCTGTTCACTTCCTGGATTTACACAGACACACAGACACACCTCCAGCTCTGCAGCTCTCATTGGCCCTCTTATAAATCATCCCCCCTCCCTTCCTGGCAAACTCTCACGAGAGGGAGAGAGAGAGCTGTGCATGATGTCATAAGCCTAGGCTTTTTACCAGACAAGAAACAGGACGTGGGCTGTATAAGGTATTTACTGGCAGAAAAAAATGTTTTACTATCCAAAGTTAAAACAACAAGGGCAGAGGATTTAATGGATGGAAAGATGAAAAAATGTCTGAAGTTCCGCTTTAAATAAATAAAAACCCTTAAAAACAAAAGATATACACTATAATCACTGCATACTGAAAACAATTCCATTCTTGTTAAGCGTCTAACTTTTACAGTCTGAATGAACAGAAATGGTATGAAGGGAGCAGAACAGGCAAGAGATGAATTATTGCATGTTTTCTGGCAGAAGCTCTTATGCGAGGCAATAGATTTTGTGCAGAGCTTGCAAATCTCTTATGAGAAAGTCTAAATGCACAGTAGAATGATTATGAGCTTCAAAAGACTGCATTCATCCTGGACTTTTTGCTGGGGGAAGAATATCTGGAATTATTTATTGAATAACTTCTACTGCATCTATAGAAACCGTACACAGTGGTCCAAGGCTTTTGCTCTCAGTGCCAACATTCTCTATTGTCTCCATGCTTCAGCTTCCCAACAACTGATCTGATAATGTCAAACAAACTCTAATTTTTAGCAAGGCTTTAGCTTTGTTGCAGTCTTCTACATATATTGCAATCAACTCCAGAGATAAAACAATAATTCTCCCGCTCTACAAGACTCTGGTCTGGCCGCACCTAGAGTATGCTGTCCAGTTCTGGGCACCAGTCCTCAAGGAAGGATGTACTGGGAATGGAGCGAGTACAAAGAAAGGCAACAAATCTAATAAAGGGTCTGGAGAATGTTATGAAGAAAGGTTGCAAGCACTGAACTTATTCTCTCTGGAGAAGAGACGCTTGAGAGGGGATATGATTTCAATTTACAAATACCGAACTGGTGACCCCACAATAGGGATAAAACTTTTTCGTGGAAGAGAGTTTAACAAGACATGTGGCCACAATTAGAAGAAAAGAGGTTTAACCTTAAACTACGTAGAGGGTTCTTTACTGTAAGAGCGGCAAGGATGTGGAATTTCCTTCCACAGATGGTGGTATCAGCGGGGAGCATCAATAGTTAAAAAAAACTATTAGATAAGCACCTAAACGACAGCAACATACAGGGATATACAATGTAATACTGACATAAAATCGCACACATAGGTTAGACTTGATGGACTTGTGTCTTTTTTCAACCTCACCTACTATGTAACTATGTAATTCTGATAACTTTATTGCAGAGTCCAAACTGATGTTAATACAACTTGTTTAATGGCCTATTAAATTTGTTCTGAAGCAGAGCCTAATGAAAGCGTCTACAGAATAGATACTGTAGGTCCTTGTAATACTGCAAGATGCTAAATTTATTAATCATATTTCACCCGTACATATTACACCTATATTATTTCTTTTTAGCCAAATGTAAGGGCTCTTACACTGTAAATGTAAATTAATTGCTAATGTTTTTAATTTTCGCTGTTTGCCCAAATAGTGTTGTTTCCCTTAAAAGGTGTCTTGAGTTGAGTTTCATTTTCTTTTTAGTCAAAATTGCTTGAGGGACTGTTTATTCCTGTAGCCAGACCTAAAGACATTTTCAGTTGAATCTCACCTGCAAATCAGAATATATTCAGAAACCTCTTATGGAAAGACTTTTAGTAACCACCCTTCTTATGCCACACACACACAAGCGGATTTCTTGTTGGAAAAAGATATGACGGCTTTTCCGACGGGATTCCGCTCAAGTTTGCCTTGCATACACACGGGCACGCAAAAGTTCGCTGAAATTACGACTGTCAAGAACGAGGTGACATACAACACTACGACGAGCCAAGAAAATGAAGTTCAATGCGACGAATTGTTCCGACCATGTGTAGGGATTTTGCGCGTCGGAGTTGCCACAGACAATCGCATTTTCGGATAGGAACTTTTCCCGACCGAAAAATTGAGAGCATGCTCCCAATCTTTTTCTGGCTGGAATTCTGCCAGCAAAAGACCGATGGAGCATACACACGGTCGCATTTTCCGACGAAAAACTCTCATCAGTCTTTTGCGGGCCGAAATTCCGATTGTGTGTACGCGGCATTATATATTGTTAGGTGCTGTATTGGATAAAACAGGTTTAATATTCAAGTTCACATCTCAAGACTAAGGCCTCCTTCACATGAACGATCCATTCAGGTCCACCTGTCAGTTTTTTAGGCAGACCTGAACGGACACTCCATAGACCTCTATGGAGCGTTGGATGTCAGCGGTGACATGTCTGCTGACATCCGACCCACTCCGATCCGAAAAAGTGTAACGGAGGAAAATCTACTTTTCCATCCATTTTCGGATCGGATCGGGTGACGACGGACTCTACGGTCCGTCATCATCCGATCCCCCATAGGGGAGAGCGGCATTCTGACAGGTCCGTCGCTGCACAGTGTGCAGCGATGGACCTGTCATCTGCCTGCTCAGGGGGGATCCACGGAGCGATCCCCGCTGAGCAAGCGGATGTTCACGGGGCGGATCATCACGGATCCGTCCCGTGTGAAAGGACCCTAAAGAGTGTTGGTTTGTTATTGTGTCCTTAATTTCATGGGGCACATTTGATTAAGCTACTTTAGTATAAAATCATTGTGTATACAGTATAGTGTAATAGCCATAGGGTCTACTAAAGAAAAGAACACCAGGCTGAACCATGGTGACTTGTTCAGTTTCTGGTTAAGGAAAAAAACACCAAGGCTGCAATTGCTGACTTCTACTAATGCACACAACCTTAGATCACTCATAGTAGACAATATTCTAGTAGTTGATAGAAGGAGAGATGTTTTCTGTTCTGCATCAATCAGAGACTGCATGCACCACTTACACTTTTAATAAATAACCATTCTCGGGCTCAGTTGTTTATTTCCATTACGCTGGAATAAAACAAAGTTTTTTTATGGAAACTGACAGCAGCGAGGTCATATCCGTGCATAGTGAAAATAAACTTTACCAGACTATATAAATATATGGTTAAAAACACAGGTTGTACTTGGGAAAATAGCTTGTTTAGATGGAAGTTGCATGCCGTGTACTGCTCATTAAATTGTATAACAGGAAAGTCTGCATATATAGGAGCTATTGAATTAACCTTTTCTAATTCACTTTCTTGCATGGCCTGTCATAGACTTTGCTGGAGAAGTGCCATAACATTGCCTCTGTGTCTCTGCTGGGATCCCCTCATCTCTCTGATGCTGCCTTCAAAGTCCTTACACATGGAAAGAAGCTTGTGAAAATCAGAATTGAAGGTCAGATACTACACTGAAAAATCAGTTTCAATTCTTTGTAGTCTATGTTTTTTTTTTTTTTAAAGGGTACACACATAACATAATATATAATATAACAATATAACACATATATATATATATAGATAGATATATATATAGATTCATTACACACAGAGTGATATATTTCAAACATTTTTTTCTTTTAATTTTGATGATTATGGCTTACAGCTAGTGAAAACCCAAAATTCTGTATGATTCGGGGAGCCATGTCATCTGCTGGTGATGGTCCACTGTGTTTTATCAAGTCCAAAGTCAGCGCAACACTCTATCAGGAAATTCTAGAGAGAGTACTTCATGCTTCCCCTGCTGATCAGCTTTATAGAGATGCTGGTTTAATTTCCCAGCAGGACTTGGCACCTGCCCACACTGCCAGAAGTAACAATATCTGGTTTAATGATCATGGTATCGCTGTGCTTGATTGGCCAGCAAGCTCGCTTGACCTAAACCCCATAGAGAATTTGTGAGGTATTGTCAAGTGGAAGATGCGAGACACCAGACCAAACAATGCATATGAGCTGAAGGACGCTACCAAAGCAACTTGGGCTTACATGAGACCTCAGCAGTGCCACAGGCTGATCACCTCACCTTATGGTCTTATGTAATATTCTTATTTTCTGAGATACTGAATTTTGAGTTTTCACTAGCTGTAAGCCATAATCATCAAAATTAAAAAAATAAATGCTTAAAATATATCACTCTGTGTGTAATGAATCTATATAATATATGAGTTTCACTTTTTGAATTAAATTACTGAACTAAAATTAACTTTTTGATGATATTCTAATTTTATGAGATGCATCTGTATATATATTATAATATAACAAATTACATAAGGTGATATTTAAGCAATAGGTGGACCTTAAAGACTGGGTTATGCATCTAAACCTTGGATACTTAACAGTTAGATCCCTCACCATAGTTTCTTCTCCTGTCCATATTGTTTTGTGTGTTCTGGCCCAGGGATCTCCAAACATTCTAAACACAGAACCAGTTTACTGTTCTTCAGATGTTAGAGGGTCGGATTGTGGCCAGTGGGAGTAGAAAAGGTCCTGGCATCAGTGGAAGTAAACAATTGCTTCAAGCTTGGTCATCAATGGGAGTAAAACGATTACATAGCACTTGTGTTCAATAGGAGTAATAGTGTCCCGTCATTGGTATTAGTTGGAGGTATAGTGCTCTATCATTGGTATTAGTTCGAGGAATAGTGCCCTATCAATAGTATTAGTCAGAGGAATGGGGCCCCATCATTGGTATTGGTTGGAAGAACAGTGCCCTATCATTGGTATTAGTTGGAGGAATAGTGCCCCATGATTGGTATCAGTAGCAAGAATTATGTCCCACTTTTGGTGTCCAGGGTGAGGAATTGACCTCTTAGCAGTGGAAGCAATAGTGCACCAAGTGCCGGATAGGGGCAAGCAAAGGGTCGCAGCTTGGAGACCACTGCTCCATATTATAAATGCAAAAAAATCCAGCAAGAAGTGTGGGAACCCCCACAGCAGGTGTGCAGACCCAAGAATTGATCTTACCAAAACAGTCTTTGAGAGAGGAAAGAAACTGTCCTCATGTACCACAGCCATTTACTGTATATCAGGTGGACTGACCCTTTAACATGTATGATTCTCCTTTCTTTTCAGGTAATAATCGGATCACTGATGCTAGCATCAAAGCAATAAGCAGATCTTGCCCCAGTCTGAACCACATTTATTTGGCTGACTGCCAGAAAATTACAGATATCAGCTTAAAGGCAATTTCATCATTGAAAAACATTACTGTCCTGAACGTAGCAGACTGCATTAGGTATGTTAATAACCAAACATGCAACACAACTGAACATTTGATACGTTTATTATAAACACCTGGGTCCATGTACAGCTACAGGAAAGAAATGTCTGAAGAAAAGTTTCTGTGTTGCTTTTAGTAGCTATATCCCACTAGAAAAACCTGTTGATCTTCCCAGAAATCCTATGAGCTCCTAATTTTCTGTTTTTATAATTTTGTGTATTTCTGCTTACCTCTGTATGTTCCAACATAAAGTAAGTGTGGGAACCCATCATAATGGCTCATAACCATAGACTCTGCTGACTATTATAAGTTCCCAGTTCTCTCTATGAACTACAGAACACTTCCTTATCTTATAGTGATGCGTAGAAGGGGAGATGTTCTGCAGTCTCTTAACACACTTCCTGTTCTAAGATGACAAAGCTGCTCCTTCATAGATGTAGTACAGAAAGTTATTGTTGCCACCCTTCTAAAAAAGAAAAATATTGCACTTATAAATAGAGCACTGCAGCAAGTGCTAGCTCAAATGCATGTATCAAACACATATGCCGACCCTCGGCTCAGGGGTAAGATGTCCACGAGATGAAATCCAAGGCTCCTAATTTCGTTTTTAGTTAGTATTTAGTTAAGAGCCTTGGGTGTCACCTCATCTCACGGCCATCTTACCATTCAGCCCAGGGTCGGCATATGTGTTTGATACGTGCATTTGAGCTAGCACTGGCGGCAATGCTCTATTTTGTAAGTGCAATATTCTTCTTTTATTTACTAAACCTTTTAAAAAGAGAGCATACGATCTTGTGTGCTTCCCTTTTATTCCTATATACATTGGGTGTTCCTGAGTGCCTGAGGACCTGTGTACCCTTCCTTTAGGTAAAGAGGAGTGAGGATCTGCCAAGAGTCTGTCAGAGCTATTATCCCTGAGGGGAACACAGCTTAATTTGACCTTCTGGTAATGGAGGGGGTCATGGCTTTGAGGTGAGTGGCCAGTTTGTATGGCGGTGGAACACGCCAAGCACTTGTATTATTTGGATCACAGTATCACAATGGTGATTGCATTTACTGATTGGACTTTAATTTACACTATTGTGAACTATAATATACCATATATGTTGTTATCACCACATATAATGCAAATAAATCTCAAAGAAAAAGGATGACGCTAAATCTCTGTGAAGATACTGAGTAAATCATAGTTGCATAGTTAGTCAGGTTGCAAAAAGACACAAGTTCCACCAAAAAAATAAAAATACAATCCCATATACACAATCCTTCACTTACAGTTGATCCAGAGGAAGGTGAAAAACCCCAGCAAAACATGCTCCAATTTGCTACAGCAGAGGAAAAAATTCCTTCCTGATCCCCCAAGAGGCAATCAGATTTTCCCTGGATAAAATTTTACCTATAAATGTTAGTATCCAGTTATATTATGTACATTTAGGAAAGAATCCAGGCCTTTTTAAAGCAGTTTCCTGAGCTTGTCAGAACCACCTCTGGAGGGAGTCTATTCCACATTTACACAGCTCTTATGCCGCGTACACACGGTCGGATTTTCCGACGGTTAATGTTCGATGGGAGCTTGTTGTCAGAAATTCCGACCGTGTGTAGGCTCCATCGGACATTTTTCGTCGGAATCTACGACAAACAAAATTTGAGATCTGGATCTCAAATTTTCCGACAACAAAATCCGTTGTCGGAAATTCCGATCGTGTTTACACAATTCCGACGCAAAAAATTCCACGCATGCTTGGAATCAAGCAGAAGAGCCGCACTGGCTATTGAACTTAATTTTTTCTCGGCTACGTATTGTACGTCAACCGCGTTCTTGACGATCGGAATTTCCGACAAGATTTGTGTGACCGTGTGTATGCAAGACAAGTTTGAGCCAACATCCGAAGGAAAAAAAACATGGATTTTGTTGTCGGAATGTGCGATCGTGTGTACGTGGCATTACTGTGAAGAAACCTTTCCGTATTTGGAGATGAAATCTTTTTTGCTCTAGACGTAAAGAGTGCCCCTTGTCCTCTGTGATGACCTTACAGTGAATAACTCAACACCAAGTTCACTATATGGACCACTTATTTGTACATGTTGATCATATCCCCCCTTAAGCTCCTCTTCTCAGTCACATATAAAAAACTATATGATCATAAATCAAGTGTCACTACTAAACTATATGATCAAATGTGTGATAAAATGTGAAAAAAGGAAACGCAAGCAATAAAACTATATAAACACATAAACAATAAAGTAGCTTAAAGGGACTTAACAATAATTGATGATAATAAAGTCCGATGTAGAAGTAGTGGAATTCCTAGGAACCAGTTCAAATAGTGAAGTGCTATGATCCAGTGATATTTGAAGTAATAATGCAATTGTCAGAAACCATGAATCAGACTGAGACAGAAGTACAGTTAAATCTCACTTGTTTAACCACTTGCTTACTGGGCACTTAAGCCCCCTTCCTGCCCAGACCAATTTTCAGCTTTCAGCGCTGTCACTCTTTGAATGACAATTGGGCGGTCATGCTACAGTGTACCCAAATGAAATTTTTATAATTTTTTTCACACAGATAGAGCTTTCTTTTGGTGGTATTTAATTGCTGCTGGGTTTTTTATTTTTTGCTGAATTAAACAAAAAAGGATTGAAAGTTTTGAAAAAAAAAAAAAAATTGTTTCATAGTTTGTTAAAAAATTTTGAAAACAGGTAATTTTTCTCCATCACTGATGTGCGCTGATGAGGCTGCACTGATGGGCACTGATAGGCTGCGCTGATGGGCACTGATAGGCGGCACTGATGGGCACTGATAGGTGGCACTGATGGGCACTGATACACACTGATAAGGCAGCACTAATGGGCACTGATAGGTGGCACTGATGAGGCGGCACTGATAGGTGGCACTGATGGGTAGCACTGATGGCACTGATGGGCACTGATGGTTGGCACTGATGAGTGGCACTGAAGGGCACTGATAGCTGGCACTGAAGGACACTGATAGGTTGCACTGATGATCACTGATGGGTGGCACTGATGGGCACTGGTAGGCACTGGTAAGTGACACTGATAGGCAGCACTAATCTGTGGCACTGATTAGACACTGATGGGCATTGATTGGCAGCACTGGTGGGCACTGGTAGGTGGCACTGGTGGGTACTGATAGGTGGCACTGGTAGGTGGCACAGTGGGCACTGGCAGCTGACAATGGTGGGCACAGAAAATGCAGCCGCAGCTTTCTGTGTGAGGGACCAATGTCCCTCTGACAGAAGCTGGTGATTGGCTTTTTGTCACCGTGAGGAAAAAAAATACCGATTACTGAGCTTCTGTAGACAGACATCACTTGCTCGGGAGGACGTCCATGGACGCCCTCCCGGCAGTTAAGGCCCACGTTGTAGCCATCTTTCGGGTATAGCGTGGGCGGCAACTAGTTAATAACAATAAAAAAAAGGTAAACAGAGTAAACGTAGTCAAAACATAGCCAAAGTTCAGGAACCGGAACGGATAGTCATACAAGCCAAAACGTCAGGGAGCCAGAGATGAGCGTAGTAGAACAGCAAGCAGGATCTGGAGCCAGAAGGAATATCAGCCAAGCAAGTCTTTAATAGGAACACAGGAGAGCATCTCTAGAGATGTGACCAAGGCGAAAGCAGAGATCATCTGGGCTGGACGACTTAAGTAGACAGGACTGACGAGCAGGATATCATCAACAGGTGAGTCACTGTGAAGAGATAGGAGCTGGCAATTAGCCGACAGCTGATCGGCCAGCTCAGAGAAGGAAGGGCTGAGCCCAGCCCTGACAGCAATCAGGTGCTCAATCCAAAACCAATCCACCACCGTGTGTAGAAAATAATGCGCTTCGAAGGGGTAGTAAATCCTCATGGAAAGAATGTCATCCACTGACAAACGGTACTCGGCCCACACATAGAACAAAAATACAGATCCTCGTGGTGTAGTACAACAAATCGATTTATTAAAAACAAAGTAGAAACTTTGGTGTGCTGGTGTGCTGGTGTGCTAAACTGGCGTGCCAGTCTCCCAGCTGTCGTCACCCAGCCTCTAGCCCTTGAGAAAGTCACGTGACAGTGATGCAATGCGTCGGGAGAAGCCAGGTGATGTCACTTATGGTTGCTTCCGAAACCGGAAGTTCGGTTTTGTGTACGCTGTATGGCTTTGTGACCCCCTCGGTTACTACCAGTTTAGCGCACCAGCTTTTTTTGTATGTAAGTTACTACTTTGTTTTTAATAAATCGATATGTTGTACTTCACTATTAGCAGTGGGGCTGGTGGTAATTTTGTTGGGGGCGCGGCAAACAGTGCACCCATAAACGCCCCGTCCGGTCAGGTTGGTCAGTCGGTTGGTGCACTTAACCCCATCCACGGCGGGCAATCAAGGGCGGCTTCCCTGGCTCTCCTCCTCGGGCGTCACCTTATCTCATAGCTGGCATCACAAGCAGCTACTCCTTCCCCTGCGCTGCGCCTTCCGTCTCCTCCCTCCTGCTCAGCGGTCAATCAGTACGCTTCTCCTTTCGGCCAATTGGGAAACGGGTCTCAGACCCGTGCTTCCTGATTGGCGTAGAGGCGATTCAGTGTGAGAATAGGGAATATTAATTCGCTATTCTCACACACCACATCTGTAGACCAAAGGGCTAGATGTAAGCACATGGCTTGCTGCCGCCATCTTTGTTTGATCATCAGAATGAGCAGCACGGTTGGGCTCTGACTTGACATTGCTGTTTGCGTTTAAAGTTTGGGAAATTTTATTTTATATACCTCCCTGCACTACATCTGAGGGAATTCATCTCGGATCTAGGACGGTGAGGGATGCGCTGGAGCCCCTAGGTGGACACCCCCAAAAGCTTTCTTTGGTCATATGCTTTTGCCCTATTACCCTAAGGTAAGGGGCCACTACCCACTTGTGTGTATGCACACGAAGATGCACTTGATGTCACTCACTCTGAGCACCTTATCTGCAACGATTGCATGTTAGGACGTTGCTGTCACATATTTCATTTATATAAGGACATTGTTTGTGAAGCATTTTTATATTTATATATTTTTTTTTCTTATATTTTTGGGATACTTAGGTTGTATCCATTGAGATGGATTTTTTGCACTCTTGTCACTTTATGTGAAGCATGGTGTGCTGATTTTTATATCTGATCAATTTGTATACACCATTGCACATTGTCACTTTTTGAGTTGTTTTTTTGCACACAATCTGTACTTGTTTTTTATATATATTCACTCGCACATATTAATGAACTTTTTATATAGATTATGAGTTAAATATATGTTACAGTGGTAATTTGTAAATATGTGTGTTCTTATGAATATGGGCCGACGTTTATGATATATGCTTATTATTATTTTTGGCTAGTACCACGTACCACTGTATTTTTTAATTATTTTTTAATTATTTTCTGGTGATGTATTTTTGATTTCAAGTTTTCCCACTTAGTTTTTTCTTGTGCACTTTTAGTCCTAATTAGGATTAGCGCAGCACCACCCTTTTACATTTACAAATCAGAACTCACCCGCAAAACCATGAAACTAAATGAAGCAAATCCTGACACATAACATAACGGTTTGATATCCAGTGTCAGGATAGTGAAATTCTAAATATTGACAAATGTACATAAACATAATAGCAAAACGTTACCAGAAATAAGGTAGCTCACTTGTATATGGACATCTGAATACTATTATGGAAGTGGAGGAAACCAGCAATGTTTCAGGGAGAACTGCTTTCTTATGTCAGAAGCTTTCAGCTCTCTCTCTGCTATCCAGTATAGAGGCGAGAACGGAAAGCTCCTGTGTCTCAAGTCCTAAGGAAGAGGAAGGAACTCTCCTTGAAACGCGTAGACTGAAAGGCAGCAGGAAGTCCACTAGACCTTAGAAGTTTTTTGCATGTGCATGTGTGGCTTTCTCCTCCAGACCTGGCAGCTCACTGGCCATGAGCAGTGTGGGTGCTGACATCTTGGATCTCTTTCAAACTTCCCACTTGATTGGACATTACACATACATGGAAGACTAAGCAATCGATCAGGATTTTTATGTAGTTTTTATAGTATATAGGTTTTATGTTAATTATTATTTGGTATAATGCTATAGAAAGTGGTGTATTATTTGCAGTTTGATTTTCTGTTATTTTTTAATCTGTGTCATTTATTCTATGTTGTATTTTAATTGTATGGCTGTTTATTAGAGTGTAGATTTAAAGCGGAGTTCCACCCAAAAATGGAACTTCCGCTTTAAGGGAAGGAGACCCTCTGACATGCCACATTTGGCATGCCTTTTTTTTGGGGGGGGAGAGGAAACCCTCTTTTTAGAAGGTTCCAGCTCCCACTTCCTCCCGGGGCACCACGGTGCCGGAAGTAAGTTCACCTCTCGCCCCTCCCTCTCGGCAATCATCTAGGACACGTCACAGGTTCCAGATAATTGCCCGGCCAGTCACAGCACGCAGTGCGGCTCGTGCATGCACAGTGCATGCACGGCTGCGAAGCCACAGCCAGCCGCCCACAGTGACAATGCCGGCGCCACAGAGAGGAGGGGGAGATGAGTGGGGCTTCGTTCCCCCGCATCGCTGGACCCTGGGACAGGTAAGTGTTCGATTATTAAAAGTCAGCATCTGCAGTATTTGTAGCTGCTGACTTTTAATTTTTAATTTTTTTTTTTTTTTTTTTTAGTCGGAACTCCACTTTAATTTGTTTTATTTGGTGTTAATAGCTGTTATTGGAAATGTTATTATGTCTTTTGTCTTGTTCTGTTCATTGTTGTGATCTTGTTTAGTCTTTGTTGAGTGTGGCATGTGTTGCAATCATTTCCTTTTGTGATCAATAAAGTATTCTTAATCTGGATCTGAATCCTGCCAAAATGGCAGGATCGGCTATATGAGAGACTACATACCATCAGACTCTTTGCACTGCTTTATTACAGAGGTAAAATAAAATGTACCAATGGTTCGTACATTGGAAAATGCTATGCTGTTTTATTGTGTGTACACGTGTTTTTCAGTGGAGAAAGGTGTATTTTATAGCACCAATAAATTTCCGCGACTGGGATACCCTTAGCGCTTTTAACTGTAAAAGTAAATGTGTCCCAGATGTTAACGCATGAAATCTCTGTACAACAGCTGGATGGTGTAGAGAATTTTTTTCAGCTGCTATATACTATAATAATATAATATGGTTGAAGCTTTAAAATAAAGTGTTGCTTCTGACAGGTGCCAAACTAAAGGCTTCTTTTTACAAGGCCTGTTGTAGCTATGCATATTTGTGCTCCAAATGTTCCTATAATGGAAAAATATAGAAGACGATAAACTACTCAACAACTGTACAAGCATAATATGGCATTAAAGCCCAACCTTTTTTTTTTCAAGAAAGTGGGGATGGGTTAGTAGTCAGATTCTAGAGCTGCTTGTTTCCTGGTAACACCCATTTTTATACTTCAAATGTTTCTATAATGAAAAAATAAGAAAAACAAAAAACTACTCAAAAACTGTACAAGCATAATATAACTTTAAAGCCCAACTTCTGACAAAATGTTTTCTTTTTTTCTGTAAAGTGGGGATGGGTTAGTAATCAGATTTTAGAGCTGTTTGTTTCCTGGTAACACCTATTTTTGATACAGGAAGCCAGGGAAAATCTCCCCAGCAAGGATATGGAGTATCAAATGCTCCAACTCTTCTCTACTCCATCTTAGAGGCAAAAAATGTTTTGACTTGAGTTGGGTCTGGGTCAGTGAAAAGTAGTGGGAAATATTTTTATATGGTAAAATTGGATACACAGACCATTAGATTGCCAATGGTGTAAAGATGCCAAAAGGGAATGGGATATCTGGCCTTATATCAATACACAAGTGCCCAATATGTGACTCTAATAACTTAAAACCAAAAAGTTTTTAACACATACATGAAAAATAAAAAAAACATGTAAATATAAACGTGTGTCACACTGAAGAGCACAGATGATCAAATCATACAAGAGTCCAAGAAAATGTCAGCAGGTAAAAGGATGGAGTCCAAAGATTATAAAGGATGATCCCACAAATCCAGAGACATGTTTGCAGACATCACTTGGAAGGAAGTAGGAAAAATAGGCAAGCCACCACCAGTATACATAAGGAGGCTTACCAGATGTAGTGGACTTGGAGAGGCTTATGCCGCCCAAGTCAAAAAAGGCTTATAACTGGCTGGCTGGGAAGATGCATCTGCTTGACTAGCCACGAAGACTTGGTGCAGGCGTTCACGGACAGCAGTTCATAGGAAAAAACCCAGTAGGGAGCTCCAAACAGATATTTACACACCTGGTATGGTGTAGTATAGAGATTCCAAAACAGCTCCTTGTTCTTCTGACCTGTAATAATATAATATAGAAATGTCTCAGCAGCTCCTTGTTCTTCTGACCTGCTTGTAAATTCTAGGATTTACACGTTTATATTTACATGGTTTTTTATTTTTCATGTATGTGTTAAATTTTTTTTTTGGGTTTAAGATATTAGAGTCACATATTGGGCACTTGTGTATTGACATAAGGCCAGATATCCCATTCCCTTTTGGCATCTTTACACCATTGGCAATCTAATGGCCTATTTATCCATGTATTGATGTATAGCGCTGCACTTTAATTTTCACATTCACTGCTTTGGTCTATAGCTGTGTTGGCCGCTATTCACATATTAATTTTTTACACAGCGCTGTAATTTTTTTCTTTTTTCTAAAATTTGATACACATGTGAAAAGTTTTGAGAAATCTTTGTTAACGCTAAAATGTTATTTTGGCTCTTATTAAAAAAAAGGTGTTTATTTATAGAAGTCTAAGCAGCATTTTATCATCCTTTGTATATCCTGCTGCATGTATGGTTACTAATCTGCACTTATTGGAAGCAGATGATTACTCCAAAGTATTGAAAAATGTTCCAGTGAAAAGGAAGGCTTTATTGCAGAATAATGTTTTCATGGCCATCAGGTTAGTGGGACAAATATCGGGTTCACTGTAAAATGTCTTGCATACAGATATGCTTCATTGCCAACATTTTGTCCTTTAGAAACCATGTGGAGCAAAGCTGTATTATCAGAATGTTTGGTACAACTTTATTCTCAAGGAAATATTTTTATTTTGTGAAACTGGAAAGTTTTTACTTGGAGAGCTTGCCAGTAACATAGATAGATAGATAGATAGATAGATAGATAGATAGATAGATAGATAGATAGATAGATAGATAGATAGATAGATAGATTTTGGGTTGACTTACACTTTTAGTTGCGTCTGTAACTTATTAACACAGGTAGTTTTTTCAATCACCTTTAATATATGTCAAGTATATGTTCCAAATTAGCAAAAGACCCCTTAGGAACAAAACTTCATGTATCAAGCACTCTGAAAAGTAGATTGCTTACCTGATAACTCTAATGCCTTGTACACATGGTCGGATTTTCCGACAGAAAACGTGTGATCGGATTATGTTGTCGGAAATTCCGATCGTGTGTGGGCTCCATCGAACTTTATCCGTCGGAATTTCCGACACACAAAGTTTGAGAGCAGGATATAAAATTTTCCGACAACAAAATCCTATCGGTTAAATTCCAATCGTGTGTACACAAATCCGACGCACAAAGTGCCACGCATGCTCGTAATAAATTAAGAGATGAAAGCTATTGGCTACTGCCCCGTTTATAGTCCCGATATACGTGTTTTACATCACCGCGTTCAGAACGATCGGATTTTCCGACAATTTTGTGCGACCATGTATATGCAAGATAAGTTTGAGCCAACATCCATCTGAAAAAATCCATGGATTTTGTTGTCGGAATGTCCGATCAATGTCCGATCGTGTGTACAGGGCATAAGTATGAGTACAGAAGATAGTTTGTAAATTGCCCTTTGAATCATTGCCATATTGCTATATAGCTTTAATCATCTGTTGTTTTCATTGCAGGGTCAGTGACCCAGGCGTAAGACAAGTCCTAGAAGGCCCTTCAGGAATCAAGATAAAAGAACTAAATTTAACAAACTGTTTACGTGTCAGTGACTTGTCTCTTCTCAGAATTGCACAAAAGTAAGTTTGAATTTAAGTCCACACAGTGGTACAGTCCAGAATTCTGAAATGGAAAAATGGAAACTATTATTTTTAAAATCTCTGTTCAATTACTTTGGTTGCTGTTGTATGTATAACATGTATAGAATGCGCAGTCAAACGGATGTGAGAGCATATGCTGAAAGTTACAATTTAATTTGTATTTATCTTTTACTATTTTGTTCGGTCTTACTGCTCTTTTATGTCCAGTTCATTAATCTCTTCCCCCAGACTAACTTTATCGATGTTCAAACATTTTATATCTGTCAACTCCAATATTTTCTTATTTTATAAAAATTAAATATATTTCCTGACAGACTTCATGGCAGCCTACGTATGGGTTAATCCCACCTCTCATACCTCATAGGACCCCACTCCCATAAATCTTGGCTTCTAGTCAGAGACCGTGTTCCTTTTTTGTCCTCCTCCTAGGACCAAGGTGTATCTTACCTTATGAAAGTTTCTACAATCCAGTCCTGGTTGCACGATTGTTCTGATGGCGGTTCTGGAGTCCAGCAGTCCCAGCTATTAGCAGGATGGATACGGGCAGCATATGCAATGCCATGAAGTGCTTCCTTGCCTTGCCATTGGCAGGCAAGCGGCAACTTGGTCAAACGACCTTGCTATTAGCAGGGGGCCCCTTTTGAAATGCTCGGTCGTGCAGTGGGTGATCGTCCCCAGTCAGGCTGGATCAGGATCGTGCTGTGGTGGTATCGTATACTGTTTATTTCTGTACACATGGCAGCAGTATTTGTATGTATTGTATGTTTTTCTTCTGTGCTTTCCTTGCCTCTATGGTGGCTGGAGCGCATCTGCGTCCCAGTCCACCGCGTCTTCCGGGTTCTCTGCGCATATGCGAGCCTCGTCTGAGTTTGAGGCTTGGTTCGCGTGTGCGCAGTTCCGGAAAATGGCGGCGGTCGCGCATGCATGCGAGCTCCGCTGGACAACGCTGGGGGCGCAGTGACATCATTGTCAGCGCCAAGTTTAAATAGCTGTCAGATACAGCTATTACTTGGGATGTCCTGCGGGTAAAAACGGTGGCTTCCCGGTGCATTTGTCTGACACTGACAAGGTAGGAAGCTATGCTGCTGGCTGACCAGGCCTTTATATCACTTGTGTTACCTGTGTTTTTGATTGCAGGTTGTTCTTTGCAGTTGCCAAGCTTTCTGCTATGGACGTGTCACCGCCCCCCAGTGGCCAACCCTTACGCTGCAGGTAGGAATTTTTTCCTTCTGCTTGTCTGTTTTGGGTTGTTTTTTTCCTGGATCCTGTTTATTTCCTTTTATTTCCCTCAGCCCCTCTAGGTCTGAACATAGGCCTTCAGCACACGAAGATATCGATCATTCCAGATCACATCAGCATTCTTCATCAAGTTCCAGGCGTCCTAGATCAGCTTCTAGACGTCATAGCGAAGAGCCCAAATCCACATCTGGGCGTCATTCCCACCGCCATTCTAGCCGCTCTGAAAGGAGAGCTTGCTGGGGATGTAAAGCTCAGGTCCCAGAGGGTAAATCCCTCTGTGAGCTATGTTATTCCCGAGCTGCAAAGGAAAGAGGAGCTGGAGACCAGCAGGTAGAAGCTCTGGTCAGAAAGGTGATTCAGGAATCTTTGATCAGAACGAATCCCAACCGTACAACTATTCCTCCTTCTGCGCCAGCACTAGTTCCTGGCGGGGTCGATCTTGGGGCTCCTGGTCCCTCTAGACGGAGTCCCTCTTTAAGTGGATCCTCGGATAGCGAGGCAGAGGTGGATGACCCTGGTGCGGGTTTTGATTTCTCCCTGGTGCCACGGTTGGTAAAAGCGGTTAGAGACGCATTGAGATGGGAAGAGCCAGTAGAAGCACCCTCTAAACAGAGGAAATACTTCAAACATCTCAAGAAAGATTGCCCAAATTTCCCCTTCCTGGGCGAACTTGGCGAGATTATTTCAGGTGAATGGGGTAAGGTTGAGAGAAAAAACTCGCTAATCTCCAAGGTAGCAAAGATATATCCATTCAAGAGAGAAGAGGTAAAGCATCTGGAATTGACTCTGCTCATTGATGCTGCTTTAATGAGGTTGGTGAAACATGTCACTCTCCCTCTGGAAGATACCGTTTCATTCAAGGATGGTCTAGAGAGGAAGATCGATACTGATCTTAAGCGCATCTATATCACGGCAGGTATGGCTTGTAAACTAGCCTTAGCCCTTGCAGCCTTGTCTAAAGCTATGGAGTCTTGGACGGATGATGTGGATGCAGCTTTAGCAAGTCCACGAACTGAAGCTGGCGTCAGTCTTCTTGGGGGAAGCATCCCTTGATATTATTCGCCTAGTGGCACATGTCATGCTCTCTTCAGTCACAGCCAAGCGCGCCTTGTGGCTGTGCCCGTGGGTTGCGGACCCTGCCTTTAAACAGGCTTGGTGTAGAATTCCCTTTGAGGGCTCCTCCCTCTTTGGAAATAAGCTTGACTCTGCCATTACCCATACTACGGGGGGTAAATCAGGGTTCTTACCCCAGGACCGTCGCCTCTTGGATCAGAGAAGACCTCAAACCAGACAAGATCCAGAGCGCACTAGAGATGCCCGCCGCTACAGGCCAGCCGCGAATTTTAAAAAAATTGGAAGAGAAATCAACCTTCTGCCCAGAAATCCTCAAAGACAACCTCTTCTGGAGGACGGAAAGCATCCAAGTCCTTTTGATATAAAGCCTGTCCAGGCGGAGCAAGTTGGGGCTCGTTTACTCCTTTTTCAGCACGTCTGGGCAGCTTCGATCAGGGACTACTGGACGGTCAAGACAGTCTCATCAGGTCATTCGTGGGTATTTAGCAGTCCACCCATACACCGGTTTGTTCCCACAGTCCTATAACACTTGGAAGAGAAGAAACAAGTTCTTCTGTCATATACAGACTCACTGATAGCTGAAGGTGCCGCCATTCCGGTACCAACAGAAGAAAGATTTCAAGGGGTTTATTCCCCCCTTTTCATAGTCCTCAAAAAGAATGGCTCCTGGAGGCCAGTCATCGACTTGACACACCTGAACTCCTTCATCAAGAAGGAAAAATTCAAGATGGAAACACTGCTAACAATGCGTCAGACAATACAACCAGGCGATTGGCTTGTCTCCATAGACCTGAAAAACGCCTATTTTCATGTGCCGATTGCAACAGACTTCCAGAAGTATCTCCGTTTTGCAGTAGACCATAGGCATCTCCAATTTACATGTCTCCCACTCGGGCTTACAACGTCGCCTTGAGTGTTTTTGCAGCTCTTACTGGCTGTTGTGGCATTAATCAGAGTCAGAGGTATCCGGTTACACCACTATCTGGACGACCTACTCCTGCTTTCGCAAGACAGGGAACAGCTGTTGTCACATCGAGATCAGGTCATCTCTACCCTGACAGAGTTCAGTTGGTTGTTGAACAGGGAGAAAAGTCATCTAGACCCGACACAGTCTCTAACATTCCTCGGAGCCGAATTCAACACGGTGAAAAGCACTATCTCTTTGCCTCTAGAGAAAATTCCGGTGATTCGGGACAGAATTCATCTTGCAATGTCGTCATCCCTTCTCAGAGCTTCACAATGTCTCAGGATAATCATCACCATGGTAGCATCAGCCCTCATGGTGAAATGAGCACAATGGAAGATGCGCCCCTTTCAGAAGGGTTTTCTCCAACAGTGGGATCTGGGGTCTCGAGACCATCTTGTCCGGATAACCCCTTCCATGCGGGAGAGCCTCCCCTGGTGGCTGCAGCGGAGAAATCTCCTCAATTGCCATTCCATAGCACCTGTCTCCTGGATCGCGGTGACAACGGATGATGGAGGTAGCCCAAGGAAAATGGGATTTCCCATCCCGAGGTGTAGTCTCGAATGTTCTGGAGCTCCGGGCTGCCTTCTGTGCTCTAAAAGCATTTCTCCACTTGACATCAGGAGCCTCAGTTCTCCTAAGGCTAGACAATACGACAGCAGTGTCATATATCAAAAGACAAGGGGGCACCCGCAGTCTCTCCTTACTGAGGGAAGTAAGTCCAATCATGTCCTGGGCTCAGACCAACTTGACGAATCTGACAGCTGTTTATCTTCCACAACAACAAATGGTCTCTCCACACCGAGGTTTTCAACTGGATTCTGTCTCTTGGAATGATGCCGAAGGTAGACCTGTTTGCATGCCCTTGCAACTACAAACTGAAGAAATATTACACGAGATGTCGTTGTCCCCAGGCCTTCAGAGTGGATGCCCTGACGGACCAGTGGAGATTCCACAGGGCTTATGCCTTTCCCCCAGTTCCGGTCATTCTCCGATTTCTATCAAGGCTCAGGTGGGAAGAAGTCGAAGTAGTGGCAGTTGTTCCGTATTGGCCCAACAGACCATGGTTCCCCCTCCTGTTGCAGCTCAGATACCGGGATCCAATTCCTCTCCCTTCCAGACCAGATCTCCTGTTGCAGGATACATCTCTTCACCCATGCCCATCCCATCTCCATCTGATGGCTTGGTTTTTGAGAGGGGAAAGCTGGAAGCACTAGGATGTCCAAGTACAGCTATTGTAACTTTACTGAATGCCAGAAGACCAGGTACTAACAAAGTTTACCAAAGAATTTGGTCAAAGTTTGCAGATTATGTTTCCACCACTGACGGTTCCTGTAATGATCCAAAGATACAGGATATTCTGGGCTTTTTACAAACAGGCCTGGATCTGTCCTTATCAGTAAGTTCTTTACGGGTTCAGGTTTCCGAAATCTCTGCCTTCACAGGTGTATCCTGGGCCAGACACCCTCTTACTAGGCAGTTCTTCAGAGGAGCAATAAGGCTCAGGCCTCAAAGAAAACCAAGGTTTTCCAAGTGGGATCTTCCTTTTGTCCTGGATTTCTTTTCGGAAAAAGAAATACAACATATGGATCAGGCAGCTATCAAAGATCTTTCTCTCAAAGTGGTCTTCCTAGTGGTCATAACATCGGCTAAGAGGGTCTCTGAGATCAGTTCTCTAGGATGCAAAGAACCATTCCTTACTTTCTTTCCTGATCGAGTGGTCTTGATTCCTATGCTAGGATCAAATCCTAAGGTAACATCTGTATTCCATGAGAATCAAGAGCTTGTTCTTCCAATTTTCCAGACAACTGAAAACTCTAGTATTCATCCTTTAGATGTTGGAGAAGTTTTAAAGCAATACTTAGAAGCCACAGCTTCTTTTCGGAAGTCTGATCATCTGTTCATTTAATTCCATGGAAAAAACAAAGGTTTGCGTGCTTCTTCCAGAATCATTGCAGCTTGGATTGTTCAGGCCATCCAAGGGGCTTATAAGGCTAAGGGTTTGGCTCCTCCGGAGGCAGTGACCGCTCATTCTACCAGGAGCGTTTCTACATCGTGGGCAGCTTCCTGTCATGTATCCCCAGAAGTGATCTGTAAAGCGGCCTCATGGTCGTCGATTAACACATTTATGACCCACTATTGCGTAGAACTGGCTTCTTTGTCTTCAGTTAATTTTGGTTTGCATGTCTTATCTGTTGATGGTGCCAATTAAACATTTTTTTCTTTAACCAGCAATTTCCCACCCGGGTGTGTATGGCTAGTCATTTCCCATACGTAGGCTGCCATGGAGTCTGTCAGGAAAACGGAAAATTTATATCAAATACTTACCATCATTTTCCTTTCCTGATAGACTCCATGGCAGCAGGAGTTCCCTCCCATTTGCTGGAGTAGGCTAAGTTACGGAACACGGTCTCTGACTAGAAGCAAAGATTTATGGGAGTGGGGTCCTATGAGGTATGAGAGGCGGGATTAATTCATACCTAGTCTGCCATGGAGTCCATCAGGAAAGTAAAATTACGGTAAGTATTTGATATAAATTTTCCATTATTTCCATGTTACTTTGATTTCCTTGATTCACTATAGCTTCTCCCACTTTGTTTAATCGCCAACTCAAAACTTTTTATGAAAATTAGTGTTATGCTTTTCCCATAGCCACCATGCTTTCCAAATAAAGATAATCTCCCAAAACTATGTTTAAAAAAAAGAAGTGTGTGTACTATATTAACACCTACCTAATATGAACTCTAAATAGGTTATATGACCCAACTCTCTTATATACTGTATAAGAACAAGTCATAAGATTGAATAATACCAATAAATCCAGAAAAGTGATAAAGACCCCTGTTCAAAATACATTTACTCCACTCATTAGATGTAAACGCAAAGCAATATATATATAAAAAAAAAAAGCCACATCTCAAGAAACTCAAATAAATGGTAATAAAGTCCTGTATACAAAGGGAATTTTTCCCCAGTCCATCAGTGAAAATTCAAAGATAATATAAATCTTCAATAAGTTCCACAAAACGTGAGCCACTTCCAGCTTCCCTAAGTGTTCACCCCACCATCGTGATGAATTACAGGTGTGCCCTCACCTTCTTGGGTGGACCTCACAGTATACACAAGGTCATAAACAGCTTTATGTAGACCAAGGCTCCAAGCACTTTCCACAGTAGCTGCATTTTAGTTCTTTTCCTCCTCACCAGCAAGAGTTATTGCTCTTACAGAGAGAAGAGAGTGCTCATAGCGTAATATGTCTCAAACTTTATTAGAGAAATTAAAGGATCCACTTTTACATGAATAAACATCAGCTTTACAATGTAGAGTAACGCTCCTGCCACTGTCAGGGAAAGCTTGTAACCCCACAGAAAGTTCCGATTGGTGTGGTGACATCACGGCCCCTCTCACATAGGCTGGAAGTGGCTCAAGTTTTTGGGATTTTATGGAAGATTTATATTACATTTGAGTTTTCACTATCTGGTGGACTGGGAAAATTTTCCTTTGTATGCAGGACTTTTCTCACCATTTATTTGAGTTGTAAAAAAGAATTTTTTTTTTGGAGATAGCAGTTTGATGTTACATTTAGTGAGTGAACCAATTGCATTTTGAACACAGGTCCTTCTCACTTTGCTGGATTTAATGGTTTTATTGTATTTTATGACTTGTTTTTATATATAAGAGAGCTTAAGATGGGTCATTAAACCTATTTAGGCTCCATGCACACTAGCATTTTTTATAAGCTCACAAAACGCTAGGAAAAAAAAAAACGCTGGGTGAAGAACGCTGATAATAGCATTTTTTTGGCTTATAGTAGCGTTTTAGTAGCTTTTAGGAGCGTTAGCGTTTATAAGCCTTTTAAAACTACATGGAAAAAAAAAGCTGTTAGGAACATTTTAGTAGTGTTTTGAAGCATTTAGTAGCATTTAGGAGTATTTAGAGGTTCTTTTCTGCTGGGAAAACACTCCAAAAAACTCTACAAAAATAATTTTTTCTGCTCCTAGAGCACAGATACAAGACACACTAGACACAAGTCCATCGCACAAAAGTTCATGCATGCTCGCAATCAAGCAGAAGGAGCCCAAAAGGTGACGCACTGGCTATTGAATTTCCTTTTTATCGGCTCGTAGTACGTCTTGTACGTCACCACGTTTCTAATTGTTGGCCAACATTTTGTGTGACCATGTGTATACAAGACAAGTTGGAGCCAACAACCTTCGAACAAAATTCCACGGTTTTGTTGTCGGAATGTCTGATCGCGTGTACGAGGCATTAGAGTTCACATTAGCTAGGCGTTAATATACAGTAGTACACACACTTTCTTTTTTGATCATAGTTTTAGGAGTTTATCTTTATTTGGAAAGAATGGTGGCTATAGGAAAAGCGCTACACTAATTTTTGTACTATTTTCTTATTTTATGTTGAATCTGCTTTATTCATTTTGAAACAGAACATGTCTACTTCCAGCAAATGTATATTTAATCATAGAGACAACAGTAATATAAGGCCAGACATCAGAGGGATATGACAAAAGTAAAATTTTCTTCATAGCCATCGAGCATTATAATGTTAGAGATCACAATGAAAATTACAGTACATTCCAGAGTGCCATGTATGAGAGAAGCTAGGTGGAAAAGTAGAGAGGCTGAAAACAAAGTAGAAGAGAAAGAAAGAGAAGAAAAAAGAAAAAAAGGGGGGGGGGAGGGGAAAGGGAAAGAAAGAGGAGGGGCAAGATGAGAGGGGGAATGCACTATTTTCTTATTTTAGACAACACTAAAACTTTCTATAGAAAAATAAAACTTCAGCCACTGGTCAAAATTATGTAGAATTTAATGGCTCATAAAAAGGCAATACATGTAGTATTTTTTAAACATTCCTAATGCTCAGGATACAGGCAACATCTTACAAGTTACATTACCTATTTTCCAAAGTTTATTTAGAAAAGTATGTAAACTGGCCAACTCAAACTTCATTAAAGTATGTAGTGCACAGTATGCCCTGTTCCTCTTCCCTCCCCTACCTGCTGCACCCCCCAACGCTAATACCAGCAAACTCCAGCTATCAAAATGTTACCCAGGACTCTCTCTGTATAATAAGAAGCTTTTGAACATTGTCTAAAACAGAAGCTTTAGGTGACACTAAACGATATCCTTATTCTCCAAAATAATAATCTATGCACATCCACGACTTAATGGCCCTGTAATCTATTTTTTAATAAATCGTTTCTTACTGTGTTTTTAATGTCCTCTGCAAGCTCATAAACACTGTTCTGTGCACGCTACACATCCCATAGTCCCTAGCTAATCCCTGGGCTAGGGACTATGGGTGGCTACATTCCTACATAAAGTGGGACCATGGAGAATAAACATGACCACCCTCTAACAGGAAGTTGTATCACAGCAAAAAAAAAATTCTGGCGGTTTAGAGGAGGCTGAGAGCAATAGAAGGTAATTTTTGAGTAAAGAAGACATACTTGAATTGAACTGTTTATTAAAACTAGAGTTTTATTAAAATTTTAAGTTAAATTTTATTGTCCCTTTAAGTAAGAAATACATGTATATGTAACAATATTTGAAGGGACAGTGAGTTTTTTGTGATTGATTTAGTAAACCTTTTATTTGAATTGCTATTTAAAGCAGAATGAATGCTTGCAAACTCCTATTTTACTAGCCTGTTTTCAGCTGGAGAGCAACTTTTTCAGACTTTGAGTGTCAGGAGTTTGATATTCTTGCATTACCATAATTTTTGCGAACAGTGGTAGCCTGCGTGTGTATTTTTTCAATGTCTGGACCGAGGACCTCCCATTTTTGCAATAGTAGTCTGCATAGTTTACTTTTTTTCAGAATCATAACATAATTTTTTCTTTGTCTTCCCCCGTCTGACTGCCAACATGATAGATTAGTAACTAACGTTTTCAGAAAGAGAGGCCTGCATTGGCAGCTTCCATATTTCCCTCATGATGGGTTTTCTTTACAACTCTGTGTAAAAGTATATGTGTGTATTTTCTTTTAGTCTGAAATAGTATTAAATGGTAAAGGTGTGTCTTTTTTTTTTTAAAGAATACATTGTAAGCAACCTAGTGGTGAGCATATTATGTACTGGGGAATACACTATGTAAATCCAAATACTTACTTTGGATACTATTTACCACCATTGGCTCCAGGTGCTTTGTTGCAGCTTTGATTAATTTCCTGTTCCTGGAACCGCACTTACTGAGGTGCAAGACACTGTCCTTCAATTAGCTGGGACAAAAAGGGAGCAGGAGAGTGACTTGCCAGTGGGCTGTGTGTTTACATGTAATAATCCATATTCCCATCGCACACATTCCTGGAGAGAGCTCTAGGGTACTGGGTGCTGTAGCAATCACCAACTGGAGACTGGGTCATGAAAGCCACAATGAATATATTTTCCAGCACACTTTGGATCTTCAAGTTGAGTCCAAATGTTTTTTTATTAAAGCATGATCACACCACAAACAAGAGAATAAACTCAAAGCGGTAGTAAACCCCACTTTGTTATTTTTACCTACAGGTAAGCCTATAAAAAGGCTTACCTGTAGGTACAATGAATATCTCCTAAACATGCACCGTATAAGAGATATTCACCCTGCATGCAGCAGCTGATGTCACTGGCGCATGCGCTCTAAATTCCGGCATACCGCGCTGGACCTTCAGAGCTTCTTGCCAGAACCAAGGGCTCCTGCGTGCATGCACGGGAGTGATGTAATCGCGTCTCCGGCCACTCACAGCGCCGGAGCCCAGGAACCCGGAGGAAAGGCAGGGGGACGATGTCAGCCCTCTCAGCGGTGACCGGGCACCGCTGGAAGGGCTTCGATCTGAGGTAAGTATTTCATAACGTTCTAGTGTGCAATGCATACTAGTACACAGGGCCGGGACAAGGGGTGGGCAGGAGGGGCTGCTGCCCTGGGCACAGCAGAGCAAGGGGAAAAAGAATGGACCCAGCAGTAAATCCATTCTACGGTATGCATTAACAGAGGGGCGCAGTACCATTACCATCTAGCGTGCAAAAAAAAACAAATTGTCCCTGTCTAACATATCACAGTAAAAACAGAGGGTTTCATTGCACACATTTGCAAATATATGTGGATGCCGCGGTGCCTACGTCAAGGCTCTTATGTATACTGCGGTCCTAACTCTATATTTTTCAGAGTGTCCAAGTTGAAACATATATAGCAGTAGCTAAATCAAGGGCAGGTTTGCCTGGAGGGAGCCCACTCCTTCTTAAAGGCACAGGGACACATTGGACACCCTGCAAGAGCAGAATGGCAGCTGAATACAACCAATGTGTCCCCACACCATATCAGTGAACAAGTTATACAAAAGTATGGCAACCACCCACAGCTGGACTGGTGGCTCCACAGGGGAAAGAAGCCATCCTAAATCCAAAAGGTGGAGAAAGCCCTCGGGACCATCTCATTCACCAGGGAACTGAAACTTCTATATATCAAAGAGCAAACAGATTGTAATGCCCTGTACACACGATAGGAAAATCCTATTGTGTGTACAGGGCAGAGGAGTTATAATCAGCATTTGGAATAGCTGAAAAAAATTGACTTTACTATCACTTTAACTATATTTTCTTCTTAAAATTTGTTACATTGTATTATGACAACATCTTCAATGTGATCTATTCTTGAGTAAAATTCCTGTGAATTTCATGTTTTTGGACTAATATGATTCTTATGTCATTTTCACTCCTGCCAGCTCTGCAGAAACTAGCCATGTGTTAGAGCCAGAAAATGAATTGCTTTCAGTAACTTTCATAGAAATTATTTGTATTTTGCTCACTATGGGTCCTGAACTAGTGGAGAAGGATTGTAATTGTGTTAGTATTTCAAGGATGGTTTAAAGGGCAGCATAGCTCTTGGGGAGAAAATTTTTTAAAAAAGTGCTTTCTCTACACACATCCACTAATATGGACTAAGACCTACCCAGCCCATAGGGCATCACTACAGAATGAAAATTACAGAAATGTTCAATCCAATATAAGGGTCACAGTGCCAAAATCATAGTCTGGAAGCAAATATGAAAATGTGCTAATGTTTTCCATATATTATGGATTGTAATATGTTCACGAGGTAGTATAATAATGGGCATAGTGATGGAGTTGTGATGCAGGCGTTGCTTGGGGTAAGTAAGATTACAGAAATTCCTAACCTCAACTGATGTGCAAATTGTCATACAGAAGAGGATCTCTGTGGCAACATTTTTTTTCAATATTGCCTAACATGGATGACTTATTTTTAGTGAGCATATGAATGTGAGACCAGCTTATGAAATTTTTTTTAATTCTAGTTTTTTAATAGCAGGATAGCTGACCCCACCTGCTATTCTCTATTAATTCTGTTTAGAAGGCAGCTCACATATTAAGTTCAAAGACTACTCATCTGTTACAAAACACTGTCAAAGACTGTTACATGTAACAAGGCTGTCAAAGACCAATTGCATGTAACAAAAGACAATCATACTGTTTATATAAAACAAAAGATGGCTCACATGTAACAAAGGACTGTCAACAATGGCTCAAATTTAAGTCCATACCATTGTTCTCCCATGTACATAAAAGTTCTTCTATAGATAGTCCACAGTCCATGCCACATTAATTATTTTCCATATTACAAAAGCACAATTTTGCACCTAAAATGCAATTAAAACTATAAACACATATTTTTGTATTGTAATAATTATACGCATTACCAGCTTTGCGAGGTGTGAGCAGCATGTGTATAAGATTTTACTGGCTTTAGTTTAATCATTAATAAATTTGAGTTTGCATACTCTGTGTAAGGCCCCTTTCACACGGACGGACCTGAACGGACGCTCCATGCAGGTCTATGGAGTGATGGATGTTAGCGGTGACCATGTCCGCTGGCATCCAATCTGCTAAAATCAGACGTATGGCGATATGTTTGCATCCATCCTGGTGCATCGGATGAGATCTGATGAAAATGGACATGCTGTCCATTTTCGTCCAATCCCTCCATAGGAATCAGCAGCGCTCTGACAGGCCCCTCTCCACTCAGTGAGCAGAGATGGACCTGTCATTCGCCGGCTCAGCAGAGATCAACGGAGAGATCTGCTCAGCTGGCAGACTCCGCTGAACGGATCCGCCTCGTGCACATGAGGCCTTATTCCCAATTGCTGCAAGAAAGTAAAGAATGTCATATGTGTGTTTTTATCTTAAAGGAAATAGATTGTGCTTGCTAATGAGTTCTTCTAAATGTAACCTCCTTTGGCAGCAATAACTTCGACCAAACGTTTCCTGTAGTTGCAGATCAGACGTGCACAACGGTCAAGCAATTCTTGACCTCTTGACCGTTCCTCTTTACAGAACTGTTTCAGTTCAGCAGTATTCTTGGGATGTCTGGTGTGAATCGCTTTCTTGAGGTCATGCCACAACATCTCAATCAGGTTGAGGTCAGGACTCTGACTGGGCCACTCCAGAAGGTGTATTTTCTTCTGTTTAAGCCATTCTGTTGTTGATTTACTTCTATGCTTTGGGTCGTTGTCCTGTTGCAACACCCATCTTCTGTTGAGCTTCAGCTGGTGGATAGATGGCCTTAAGTTCTCCTGCAAAATATCTTGATAAACTTGGGAATTCATTTTTCCTTCAATGATAGCAATCCGCCCAGGCTCTGACGCAGCAAAGCAGCTCCAAACCATGATGGCCCCACCACCATACTTCACAGTTGGGATGAGGTTTTGATGTTGGTGTGCTGTGCCTCTTTTTCTCCACACATAGTGTTGTGTGTTTCTTCCAAACAACTCAACTTTGGTTTCATCTGTCCACAGAATATTTTGCCAGTACTGCTGTGGAACATCCAGGTGCTCTTGTGCAAACTGTAAACGTGCAGCAATGTTTTTTTTGGACAGCAGTGGCTTCCTCTGTGGTATCCTCCCATAAAATCCATTCTTGTTTAGTGTTTTACGTATCGTAGTTTCGCTAACAGGGATGTTAGCATATACCAGAGACTTTTGTAAGTCTTTAGCTGACACTCTAGGATTTTTCTTCACCTCATTGAGCAGTCTGCGCTGTGCTCTTGCAGTCACCTTTACAGGACGCCCACTCCTAGGGAGAGTAGCAGCAGTGCTGAACTTTCTCCATTTATAGACAATTTGTCTTACCGTGGACTGATGAACAGCAAGGCTTTTGGAGATACTTTTATAACCCTTTCCAGCTTTATGCAAGTCAACAATTCTTAATCGTAGGTCTTCTGAGAGCTCTTTTGTGCAAGGCATCATTCACATCAGGCAATGCTTCTTGTGAAAAGCAAACCCAGAACTGGTGTGTGTTTTTTATAGGGCAGCTGTAACCAACACCTCCAATCTCATCTCATTGATTGGACTCCAGTTGGCTGACACCTCACTCCAATTAGCTCTTGGAGATCTCATTAGTCTAAGGGTTCACATACTTTTTCCACCTGCACTGTGAATGTTTACATGGTGTGTTCAATAAAAACATGGTAACATTTAATTCTTTGTGTGTTATTAGTTTAAGGAGACTGTGATTGTCTATTGTTTATTGTTCACATTTTATGACCAATTTGTGCAGAAATCCATATCATTCCAAAAGGGTTCACATACTTTTTATTGCAACTGTATGTATGTATATATATATATATATATATATATATATATATATATATATATATATATACACACATACAAATTAGCAGCAGCAGTATTTTATATAGTATTTTATATTACTGCCACTAGGATGTTTTCAACTAATTGCAAGGCCAGTATAAATCCTTGCCAACTCTAACAAGAAAATCTTCCAGCTGAGAGGCTCAGCAGCAGTTTTGTTTTGACTCATAATATCTGAGCACAGAAAATAGCTCTAAAAGCATCTGACCCGAGCTGCAGATACCTCTATTGACTGCTCAGACATAAAACGTCAACCGACAACGCCAACCCTCTCCAGCTTTTGGCATGGGAACCTTGGTCCTTTCAGGCTGCCAATAGAGAAAGGTGCCAGACAGTATCAGTCTCCTTTCTGAAAGTGCAGTACTATTATGGGCCCTGACTCCTAAGGTACACATGCCCTTAGGACATGGCGATTGGCACTGGTGGGGAACACAACACAGGGGTAGTGGATTTGGAAAAATCCAATACTGAGTGGAATTATGGAACTCATTGCATGATTCCCAAGTTGTCTAATTGGATTCTCACCCTGAAGATCAGTATAATTACTGGTCATTGCGAAACTCAGAGCATTGCATAAAGCACAGCACTTAGTATATAGTAGTTGTGACGAACCCTGCCCTCCTCGCTAACTTGCAACAAAGGACCGGCCAACCTCACACCACGCTGTCACTTACGTAACAATGCCACTCTCAGCTGCGCCCAGCACAAAGATTTTCCAGCTTGCAGGACCACAATCTAGGTGCGAGCAACCTGAGAGTGGTTGTCACTGGGCTAATTACACAATTAACCCTTTAACTGCCACCACCCCCGTTTAAAAGACCGAGCCGGGGGAGATTTGTAATTTTAGCAATACCAATTATAATTTTAGAATAAGCGTCTTCCACACACACTGCCACCACAGACAGGTCTGCTCAGAGTCTTACTCTACAACAGTAGCGCCCTTCAAGAGGCAGGTTCGTTTATAGCTTGCATTAACAGCTTTAGAGACAAGGTTAACACTTTTCAACACAAGGGTTTATTATGAAAAGGTTAAAGTTGATGCAAATAAAACATTTACAGAAAAAAGATGTTTCAAAAGATAAAGACAATATACAGCCACAAAGGAATAAGGTAGAATTGGGAAAGAAGAATACTTGCAATTAATGTCCGAGGGTTGATCAGAGTTCGATCGATGAGCTAGGTAATCGGTTCTCAACTTGGCAGATGTTTCTTCTTGGATGGTAAAAGGAGAACTCCCCATTGTCTTGGCATCTCCTCTTTTCTGCCAAATCAAGGGGGTGTTGACAGCGACCAGTAACCAATCGTCTGGTCATCTTGTTTAGGGGTTGGTTGCTGGGAGGTGTCTACACTCATGGCCACGTCCCAGGTAGATTTTGTGATACATATTCATATATCTGCATCTATAGCGTTTACAGACTCCAAATATCCATATTATTATGCAGCGTGAGATTTCCTTCAAAACAAGTATAAACATGCTATGTCTATAATGTATAGTCTGCTCAGGAGGAATAAGTGGTACCAGTGGTTTCCCATATGACCTGACATAGGGGTGTCTGGACTTGAAACGTTACATATTATCTGAGGAAACTAAATATGTCCATATTATGGCTGTGCTATTACAAAGTCGGAAGTTATGAAACATGCTGAAATTTCATACTTATTCCACTGTTTTAAACTTGATGTGTATTCAGACAATTTACAACCGGGGCCTGTTGGGTCTCTGAATGGAGAGGGTGACAGTTTTACAACAGGCCTGAACACTCTGCCCTTTCAACAAGCTGTTTTTTACTGACCTAGCCTGGTTCTGTTTTCTCTGTTGAGATAACCTTTTCTGTTGAACTTAAAAAGCTTTGAATTCCTAAGACTAGGGAGGAGGGAGTTCAGATTTTCTCTGTAATGTTACATGGTTAGCCAACTGTTATGGCTACTTCCACACAAAATGGCAGCTAGCTACAGCTTTTCATGTTCAGTACGTGATATCGTTACACCTCCCCCTTAGGTGGTTGCATGGAAGGGAACTACAATTTCCCTCCTGACGCAACCGACTTCTGTGGGCTCAGCTTGTCGTGACAGCCCATCAGCTTTGCCATGGGTGCTGCCTTTCTTATGCTGGATGGTGAAATCGTATTGCTGCAGAATTAGGCTCCACCGAAGTAGTTTGCCATTCTCCCCAGCCACACGATTTAGCCAGCTCAAGGGATTGTGATCCGTGATCACAGTGAAGTGCCGTCCATAAAGGTACGTTTGTAACTTCTGGAGAGCCCACACGATCGCAAGACACTCCTTTTTGATTGTGGCATATGCTACTTCCCTGGGAAGCAGCTTCCTGCTCAGGTAGAGCAGGCCTCTCTTGAGCTGGCCTCTCCGGCCTCGTCCACCTGGCTCAGGACTGCACCCAATCCATAGGCAGAGGCATCCGTCTGCACTAGGAAACGGCGGGTGAAGTCTGGAGCCTGCAGCACAGGTGCGCTGGCCAGCGCCTCCTTCAAGGCCTGAAATGCCTGCTCACATTCTGGTGTCCAAGACACCACCTTGGGCAGTTTCTTTTTGGTTAGGTCAGTCAGAGGTTTGGCCAGGCTACTATAGTTACATACAAACTTCCTATAGTAGTTAGCGGTCCCCAAGAAAGACATAACCTGCTTTTTGGTTTGGGGGGTAGGCCAGGCCAGGATGGCCTCAACCTTCCCTGTCTCGGGTTTCAGGGTACCTCCTCCTACCTGGTGTCCCAAGTACTGCACATCAGTCATGCCAATCTGACACTTACTGGGTTTTACAGTCAGATTGGCAGCTGTCAGTTGGTCCAGGACCTGTGACAGGTGCACCAGGTGTTCTTCCCAGACAGGGCATATCACTCCAGGGCTTCTTGAGCCGACCATTTCACAAGGTTCCACCCCTCCTCGTAGGTCATCCATGACCCCCGGAGAAGTGGCTGGCGCGTTCTCAACCCGAACTAGCATTGCCTTACATGCAGACAAGCCACATGGGGTGGTAAAGGCTGACTCGTCCTGAGCCTTCCGTGTTAGGGGGGTTGGTCCACGCCCCCTGCTCAGGTCAATGATGGTGAGACAGCGGGCACCTACCAGCTGCTCTGACCCCTCATGGTTCCTGGGCATGGGGAAGGCCACAACAACAGGGCTGGCGTTCAGCCCTTCAAGGGCTCCTGGAAGCCTGGTCGTCTGATCCCTTTTGGGGGCCAGGACTACCTGTGGCGCCCAGACTGTCCGAGCTCCCTGAACGACCCCTAACTGCATAATTTCCTCAGTCCCCTTTGCCCCGCCTGTCGGTGCCTCCTGCAAGGCAAGGTGGGCTGCAAGGGTGAGGGGAGGATACACCCGGCCGCCCACCTTGTGGACGCCATGGGGTGCCCTCCCAGGGTTTCCCATGACCCAAACACGGCATGCTGTAAGCACTGCCAGCATCATGGGTGCCTGGAGGGGAAGGAAAGGTGAGTGGGACTGAAGGCCTAAGCCCACTCCCTGAGTGTCAGCTATCACTTCTAGCAGGGCACCTAACTCTTTCCGTTCAGGTATACGGTCTCTGCTAATGACAGGCGCTGTGCTGGTACATTGTGTGAACATCAAGCTAGGCCACAAACCATTGTGTTTCACTCCAGCCCTGGCCTTCCTGATTTCACCTGGACCTTCACAGACCATATCAGGTGACACCTTCAACACATTCCCCTTAGGCTGACTGAACACAGTGAGCAACTGTTTAACCCTTTCAGTCTCCAGGCCTCCTGCCTGTAGACCAGTACAGCCTCTCTGCCCACTGTCCCTGTCACGCTCTTGTTTATTTTTCTCAGCAGGGGAGCTAACAGCTGGCCTGCTGAACACTGCAAAGCCTTTGTCTCTCAGCAGTGCTGGCTGAGGCGTGGGACTACAAGTACCAACCAGCTGTCCTGTGACACACAAGGACAACTGCTGGGGTGTAGTCAAGGCAGAATACTCTGGGTCAGAGTCAGAAATGGGGCCACCTGGGCCACTCCTGGGCTCTGCCGCCAGAGACTCTATCTTCTCCACCCTCCCAGCATTGTGGGTGCCCTCCAACAAAGACATAACATCATTACATTCAGTAATTACATTCTTAACATCAGCTACACAAGCATTTGATATCGGCACATGCAAGGGGGCCTCCTCTCCTTCTGTAGGTGAAGAAGACCCCTGTACCTCCACTCCACCCTCCCCCTCTCTCTGTCCATCCACAGGTTGCCCAGATATTACCCCAACATCTGTAAACAGTACCTTGGTAGGTCCAAAGAGTTCCGTGGGAGCATCCTGGGTGCTTTTAGCAGGGGCATAGTAAGAAACAAGGGTACCTAAATCAGCACCCAACAACACCGCAGTGAGGATCTCCTCCGAGACTCCCACTTCTCCCATCCCACTTCCGGCACCCCAATCAATGAAAACATAGGCACGAGGTACTCGTGAGCGGGTCCCTCCCGACTCCGGTGAGGGTAAAAAACTTTCCAGGGATGATGTCCCTTCTTTCTATCACCTCTGGTCTGCCCAAAGTGACTTCAGCTCCTGTGTCACGGAAACCAGTAACGATCTGGTGGCCCACGGTGCCTGGCTGCAAGTTGGCGGTGGTTACCCGAGTTTTCCTGCGGACGAACAGCACGGAAGAAGGGTTGCTGGCCGGATGGCCAGGTGATGTCGTCTTCTTCTGCTCAGGGCACTGCATCCTGAGATGTCCGGCTTCCCCACAGTTGTAGCATTTGCGTTTGTCAGTTAGGAAGGCCTTGGCTCCAGGAGCGGCAGGTTCCGGCTGCTGAGGAACTTGGTTGGTAAGCAGAGGAGGGGTTGCCATGTGCGATTTCCCTCCTTTCCAGCCATTCGGAGGAGCCTTGCGATGGTCAGATACCCAAGAGTGGATATAGGTACCTGCCAGTTCTGCTGCTGCTTTGGCAGAGGTTGGCTTTCGCTCCAGCACAAACTGTCTGATGTCTGTAGGACAGATGTGCAAAAGTTGATCTTCAATCATAAGATCTTCCAGGGATTCAAAAGAATCGGCTTTCAAGCCTTTAGTCCACTGCCGGAATGTGGTGCGTAAGCGACTTACCACATCCATGTATGAGTCCCCAGGCCCCTTTTGCAAGGACCTAAAATGCTTCCGGTACACTTCCGGGGTTAGCTGAAACTTTTGGATGATTGCAGCCTTTAGGGCCTCATAATCGTCGCACTGCTCTTCTGACAGTTCGACATAAGCATCCAGGGCCTTGCCTCGTAGCCCTGGCGTCAGGTACTGGGCCCATTGGGCTGGGGGCAGATGATACTGACGGCAAGTTTTTTCAAACGACAGTAGATACACGTCAATGTCACTGTCCTTTTCCATAACTGGAAATTTGGCTGCCGGGGTCACTGGCAGAGAGGCATCCCTGTGCTCTAGGGATCCCAAGTTCTGAGCCTGTCGCTGCTGCTGGAGCCTAGCCATCTCCAATTCGTGCCGACGATCAGCCTCCCTCTCAGCCTGGCGTTCCTCTCGCTCAGCCCTGCGTTCCTCTCGCTCGGCCTGGCATTCCAGAAACTGCAAGTACACTACAGGATCCGTCTCCCTGAGGTTTTGTAGAGTTTCTTGCATTTGAAGAGAGTCTATGATGGTTTCAGGCAATCTGATGCTGGCCTGCTCTTGTGGTGGCTTGGAGGTAACAATCCGTGGTATTCCAGTGTCAGTCTCTGCTTGTCCATCTGGTGAGGCCGCCTCTGAACCACTGGGCTCTGGAGTAGCGGAAACCTTTTCTGGTCCAGTTTCCCCCAGGTTCTGGTCTGTACGGATATCAAACTCCTGTAAGGCATGTATCAAGCCTTCACGATTTTTGCCACCGACGTCAATGCCTCTTCTCTTCCTGTGCACTCAACAGCCAGTTCATTCTTGCTCATCTTTTTATATGCTGATAACCCAGACATGTTGCAAGCAGAAAAGATAGAACAGAAAGAAGAGATAGGAAGAAGGGGTAGGAAGGAGCTGTTGCTGTATGTCTCTCTTAACCAAAAAAAAAAAAAATATGCACCAGCTTGTCTCTAAGGACTGTTTCCACAAAGGTTACAACCCTTCAGTGCAGAGCTAATTCCTAACAATGCACTGAATGCTCTTAATGCGAAACTATCCCACTACGCTGCCAGCCAATATGTGACGAACGCAGGTGTCAGATCCCTGCCCTCCTCGCTAACTTGCAACGAAGGACTGGCCAACCTCACACCACGCTGTCACTTACGTAACAATGCCACTCTCAGCTGCGCCCAGCACAAAGATTTTCCAGCTTGCGGGACCACAATCTAGGTGCGAGCAGCCTGAGAGTGATTGTCACTGGGCTAATTACACAATTAACCCTTTAACTGCCACCACCCCCGTTTAAAAGACCGAGCCGGGGGAGACTCGTAATTTTAGCAATACCAATTATAATTTTAGAATAAGCGTCTTCCACACACACTGCCACCACAGACAGGTCTGCTCAGAGTCTTACTCTACAACAGTAGCGCCCTTCAAGAGGCAGGTTCGTTTATAGCTTGCATTAAGAGCTTTAGAGACAAGGTTAACACTTTTCAACACAAGGGTTTATTATGAAAAGGTCAAAGTTGATGCAAATAAAACATTTACAGAAAAATGATGTTTCAAAAGATAAAGACAATATACAGCCACAAAGGAATAAGGTAGACTTGGGAAAGAAGAATATTTGCAATTAATGTCCGAGGGTTGATCAGAGTTCGACCGATGAGCTAGGTAATCGGTTCTCAACTTGGCAGATGTTTCTTCTTGGATGGTAAAAGGAGAACTCCCCATTGTCTTGGCATCTCCTCTTTTCTGTCAAATCAAAGGGGGTGTTGACAGCGACCAGTAACCAATCGTCTGGTCATCTTGTTTAGGGGTTGGTTGCTGGGAGGTGTCTACACTCATGACCACGTCCCAGGTAGATTTTGTTATACATTCATATATCTGCATCTATAGCGTTTATAGACTCCAAATATCCATATTATTATTCAGCGTGAGATTTCCTTCAAAACAAGTATAAATATGTCTATAATGTATAGTCTGCTCAGGAGGAATAAGTGGTATCAGTGGTTTCCCATATGACCTGACATAGGGGTGTCTGGACTTGAAACGTTACATATTATCTGAGGAAACTAAATATGTTCATATTATGGCTGTGCTATTACTAAGTCGGAAGTTATGAAACATGCTGAAATTTCATACTTATTCCACTGTTTTAAGCTTGATGTGTATTCAGACAATTTACAACCGGGGCCTGTTGGGTCTCTGAATGGAGAGGGTGACAGTTTTATGACAGGCCTGAACACTCTGCCCTTTCAACAAGCTGTTTTTTACTGACCTAGCCTGGTTCTGTTTTCTCTGTTGAGATAACCTTTTCTGTTGAACTTAAAAAGCTTTGAATTCCTAAGACTAGGGAGAAGGGAGGAGGGAGTTCGGATTTCTCTGTAATGTTACATGGTTAGCCAACTGTCATGGCTACTTCCACACAACATGGCAGCTAGCTACAGCTTTTCATGTTCAGTACGTGATATCGTTACAGTAGTACTTAAAACAGAGCAAAGATGGAGTGCTGAGGATGTGTAGCGGAGCCTGGGAGGGGACCCTGGGGCTGAGGGGGCTCTGCCTCCAGGCTGGGTGCTGAGGAAGGCGAGAAACTGATTTATTAACTTCATATTTTTTAACTTCATATAAAAACATTACAATTATAACATGACATAGCCCAACATGGCTTGTTTGATGTATTAAAAAAAAAATTAACACATACATTTTTTTACAAATTTATTTCACAGTTTGATGTTTGTCTTCACACCCTACTATACACCACTTGTCTCCTTTTTTTACTGTTAGGACTGAATAACTTGTGACTTATAGATGATTTTGATGGGGAGATTTCAACGACTTTAGCACAGCATGTTTCATGGGTCCCAAATGTCCTACTTGTTCAGGTTCTGTGACAATTTATTGCATTAACACAGCTATTGGGATCAGGAACCTGGGGACCACCAGGTTCCTTGGGAGGAGGGCCAAGTAAACACACACAAAGGGCCTACGTGGTATCTCCTTTAAAAGAAGAGAAGACTGAAAGCTAATAGCATATTCCCCCCCCCCTCCATTAACTTACAGTAGACCGTGCTTGTTCCCAGTATGGAAGGAACCTCTAGAACTGTGTAGCAATGCCTAGGATTGTGTGGAATAAGAAGCCAACTGTGCAGCCCTTCAGGTGGTAACAGCAACCCCTGTGCTGTTATCAGTGGAAGGCCCCCTGGCCTCTGTCATACCTCTTTTCACAGGTCTGTATGAGCCTCTCTTGCTCGGCTTCCCTTGCTGTCCACAATACAGCTTAATCAAGATTTAATTTCATGTGTTCACACCACTCTCCAACTCAAACACTTTCTGCAGTACCATCTGCTGCATAATCACCTCTGTAGCACCTTATCTTGAAGCCCTCTTCACTGCTGTCATGTTGCTGCTTGTGTGCTCCAGTGATTTTGACAGTCAGTGGTCACCATTTTCCCGGTGCTGTCCTTTCTGAAGTATTTTGTCCCTGAATGCTGTCCCCACTATCTCCTGGTTGTCATAAAAATGGCAAATTCTAGTAACAGTGACTAATCATTGCCCCTTCTGGCAGTGATTGGCTCTCAACTTGCCTCCTCTATCCATGTTATAGTTATATCCTGATCTGACTCTTCTCTCATTTTCCCCCAATCCACAGTCAATGATCTCTTTCTTCACTCCCTGGCTTATAACCAACTCCTGTCATACATCTTTTCTCAGTGGAACCCAATTGGCTGCTGTTCCTCTCTTACCACTACCATTCAGTAACAATTAGCTCCTGCTGTGTCTACTTTTCCCCCAACCACAACATTTTCTTCCCTTTCCTCCCCCTGATCGTGGTCAGCTTCTAATTTTCAAATGCCCCCCATTAGCTCATACCCATCCTCCTACCACAGTCAGATCTCACTCTACCACCTCCCTCTTCCCAGGTCTTGATCAGCTATTGTTCTGCCTCCTTGAGCTTTTCTCCCTGGGCCTGTTTCAGATCCCTCTCTGCCTTTCTTCCTTATGATCGCTGACCATTAATCAGCTATCAGCCCTTTCTTCCCTCTCATTCATGCTATGATCAGCTTTATCTCTGACTCATCTTTGGCCCCCAGTCCTTAGTTAAATGCTGTTATGCCTCCTTCATCTGCTTATAGTAATTGGGGTACACGAGGCCCACCAGAGGAAACAGGAGCCCATCTTATAGCAGTGTACTCTGTTAGGATTACTCTCCTCTTGTGATCAGTCGAACTCCAGGTGTATTGAAAAGCAGACAATTTATTTCAGATGTGTCACACAAATGGATGATGCTTACAAGTCAAAAGATGCAGTAAGAATCATACAAAGAGATGAACATCCCCTCTCCTAATACCTACAATAATATAGAGATAACGCTTCTATTGGCTGAGGAAACACACATAGCGTGCCTGGTACAAAATGGTACTTTATTTGCCAATTAGTGTTTCCTGTACATTCTTGTTCTACCATATATGGTTAAGCCTAATCATCCTACAACTTACTATGGAGTTAGTTAAAGCAAACGATACAGCAAGTTAATACAACAATGTGCTCAGAAGTCATCTTAAGAAAAGTCTCAGGGTTATTGTTTTTTCTAATAGTTTTTTCTAATAGTCACACAATAAACATTTAAAACTTTTCTAACATTCCCTCCTCTTGTGTGACTATTTTATCTCAACACATTTCTATAATAGTCCCTGTGTTTATACACTTTAGGACTGTATGTCATTAAGTTGAGCTTCCATGTCCACATAGGTCTCCTCAGAGGTAGGAAGGGCTTGATACATCGTTCTTTAGACTGCGGTTTCAGTCAGTTTTTGTGAAAGTCCTCGAATACAGGGAATGCAGCAGCATCCGCAAGTGACCAAAATGGCCAAAGCCACAGCAATTGAGATCAACCATGATGTGATAAGTCCAGTCCACTTACTGAACCATTCTTCAAGCCAAAAGTAGTGAGCAAACCCTGCGAGCCACTTACGGATAAATGCCTAACAAAATGGTGAGTAATTAATCTTAGGTGGAGACCAGCTGCAAACACTCAGTCACGTTTCATAATCGTGCAAAGTGGTAAAAATAAAACAATGTGTCTGCGCTGGAAAAAAATCACATCAATCAAAAGTGCAGCAATAATAAACATAAACAACATAGGTATTAACAAATAGTACACTTGAGTGAAAATACCCCTAAGTGCTAAAGTATAAAGTACACAGTGCTATATAAAACGCACAATGTGAGTGGTCAATCAAAAAACATATAGATATTGGATCAAATGAAATATAAAGGGATATAACTACTAGTGAATGAAATAAAGTCCAAAACAGTATATATCCAGAAATATAAGAGTGCCCAGAAAAAACATAGTCCGAAGATTTAGTGAAATCCGCATATCCTTCCTTCCAAAAGTGTGTCACCAAGAAACATGCTGTAGTGTCTTCCAGCCACCCCCACAGGTATATATGCTCACCTTCCTGTGTGTGACACAGTGATTAAACTATGTCAAACAAAGCTTTGGAGCCACTCCTGTGCTCTTTTGGAACCAGCTGTGCAGACCTCCAATGCTCTCAAATGAAGATAATATATGCAAAAGAAAAAAACTCCATAGCGCAATATTGCAAGGTGTAATAAAAGGATTTTAATAAAAAGTTCTCTCCCCTTGCTGGGGTACTCACATACTGTGGGTGCGTGAGTGCACCATCCTTAACAAACAGAGAACGGACAATCTCGCGGTGTGGAGTGCGATGCGGTGTGTGTATCGAAACTCTCCTTCTCCCTCTCTGCAGAGAGGGAGAAGGAAAGTTTCGATACACACACCGCATCGCACTCCACACCGCGAGATTGTCCGTTCTCTGTTTGTTAAGGATGGTGCACTCACGCACCCACAGTATGTGAGTACCCCAGCAAGGGGAGAGAACTTTTTATTAAAATCCTTTTATTACACCTTGCAATATTGCGCTATGGAGTTTTTTTCTTTTGCATATATTATCTTCATTTGAGAGCATTGGAGGTCTGCACAGCTGGTTCCAAAAGAGCACAGGAGTGGCTCCAAAGCTTTGTTTGACATAGTTTAATCACTGTGTCACACACAGGAAGGTGAGCATATATACCTGTGGGGGTGGCTGGAAGACACTACAGCATGTTTCTTGGTGACACACTTTTGGAAGGAAGGATATGCGGATTTCACTAAATCTTCGGACTATGTTTTTTCTGGGCACTCTTATATTTCTGGATATATACTGTTTTGGACTTTATTTCATTCACTAGTAGTTATATCCCTTTATATTTCATTTGATCCAATATCTATATGTTTTTTGATTGACCACTCACATTGTGCGTTTTATATAGCACTGTGCACTTTATACTTTAGCACTTAGGGGTATTTTCACTCAAGTGTACTATTTAATAATACCTATGTTGTTTATGTTTATTATTGCTGCACTTTTGATTGATGTGATTTTTTTCCAGCGCAGACACATTGTTTCATTCTTCAAGCCAGTTTGTTAATGGATCATTAATACCTGATTTTTCCGCTAATTCATTCGATAGAGCAGTCAGTCCTTCCAAGGCTCTGGTCGCGGTCCCTCCAGGAGCTGTATTAGGGCTAAAGGTGCAACACATGCTACCAAACATTTTGCATACCCCTCCTCTTTCAACTAGGACCATATCTAAGGCCATTTGGTTCTGCCATGCCATTAGAGATGTGGTGGCCAACTGTTCTGTTAGGCCCTTCACAGCGTCCCTAGTATAGTTTACAAACCATTGTTGGTTATAATATATATTTAGTTAATCCAGTCAACATTTTTATCTATAGTCACCCACCAGAGAAGAGACTCAAACCCAGCTGTCACCTGATTCCTGGCCTTAAACTCATCTAGCACTCCGCGAGGAACCCCAGTCTCATCTATGTAGATCCGAGAGTCAAATTACCCTATGGGGGAGGTGTCCCTTCGATATCGTTGGCGACTCTCAGTTCACGGGTGTTCTGACAGGATCCTCAGGGGCATAACCAGCTGGACCATAGCGCAATCCCCTCGGGCATTGGCCAGTATCCTAGCTTACAGTTTCTTATCCCCACACATCCACCAGTCATCAACTCTCTGAATGTCATGTATAACCCAGTCACCATTACCCATGTTAATCCTCTCCCTACAATAGTCATCGGGTAGCGACCCAAGATCCACCCCGCTACGGTTCCCTGGGAGTGCAAAACAAGTAAAGTTGCCAGGATAAGCAGTAACCGCTGGAGGTATCTGAGGTCTCTGTACTGGGGGAAACAACAAACTCAACATGACAGGTAAAATTTGTTTCAGGTTTAAAGCTATTATTATACAATCGCAACACACATTTTAAACCTCCTGGATCTGTATTGTGATCTAGAGGAAAAGGAATAGTTGCTAAATGTAGTCTTGCTCTAGCACAAACTAAACAGTTTCCCTTTTTTTTTTAAAGTTTTAACCGTGTACCTCAACCATTCTAACCACTCATTTTTTCCCTGGTATCCTGTCTCCAAAGCTATGGCATCTTCTACTGTTAGATTAGTAAATCTTATAGTTTTACTCAGTTTTACTCAGAACTTCTATTTTAGTATGGCGTCACTTCCGGTCTGAGCGGCGATTGTTGTTTACACAGCGCCGGCTCTTGTTTTATCATGTGAGTATATCTCCTAAACTTTTTATTAAATAAAGCCTTTTTAAACAATATCACACTATTTTTTTTTTTTTTAAGCACGTCACTTTGTATGGACTTATCTACTAATAATTTAGTGTTTGCAATAATTTCATCATTTGTTTTGGTTTTGAATGTGGTCTTACTGTGGTGTAACACAGAGACGTATATTGAATTGTGCATTCACATTTTTGTTGTTTGTTTCTTTTTTTTAATTTATTTTTCACTTCTGCTTAAAGTTTATCTATTGGCATAATTGGATTTTTATTCACATACCAGATTTTTGATACAGCAGACATCCATATTTATCACTTTGCCAACTAGGTATTAGATCACTGCATTTCTACAGTTCCAGATATTGTAGATCATGGATTTTAGTTTGCGGACTCTAGAGGGTGTAGCACACCAGTTGGACACCCTATCTGAAGTTCAGCACCTTCAACACACACACTCTAATATCCATCAACAGGGGGTGTAACACTATCACTTGTATAGGTTATTTTTAATTCTTGCCCCCAGGGGGTGCAACACAAAAGTGGTTTACTGCATCAGAGGTTTAATACATAAAGTAGTTGCATTTGTTTAGATGTTTGGCACTTATATATATTTTTATTTTTTTCAAACACATTTTGAGACCAACAGACAGAGGATGTATCACACTTCATTTTATTTGAGGCATACCTCCCCTAATATTTTACATATATATATATATTTTTGATTTGAAGGGAAATAGCGTTACATCTACTCTCCCATAATCTACCTTTTCCTGTTGTCAGGTTTTATTAGGTCGTAATACCTTGAGGAAAAATTTGCCTGAGGGGTCAGTTTCTGACACCCATGCTCCCATAGAGTACAACCACTGATCTTCCTTCCTCGACTCCTTCAATGTTATCAATAATTGTTTACAGTTCTTACTATGTGTGTAGGGGGAGTTGGCCGCTTCTGTAATTGAATCTTTCCTTTATTCCACTCTTTTTAGGCCCTGGTAGATTATACCCCCAATCTTGATGTGCTGTGGTCCACAGGGCTTGATCCTATGCTTGACATCCTGCCCTATTTCAGAGCCAGCAAATGTATTTATCTGCCCATAAAAGTCCTTTGGCCCCAGTTGTATCCCCACAATCTGCAATCTGACAGAAGTCTACCAGTATAGTGCTTGTTATTCCCTCTATAAAAGTTAGATTCAATGCTTTTCCTGTTCTTTCCCAACCCAAAGGTTCCTCTGCTGTTCCATAACGTATAACCCCTCTTATGGATGCCTCTCCTAGAACCACCTGTAACCCAAGGTTAATTACTGTCCCTTTCATCCTAACCAGCTACAGAGTTCCAGCGGATAGGGTAGGGGAGACTTCCCCGGTTTGAGACAAGTCCCACCTTGTGCAGGACCTCCCTTTGTAGCTGGACTTTCTGAAGCTCTTGTAGCCAACTGGCCCTACTCTACCTGTAAAACCTTTTTGCAATGGGACTGGTGAATCCAGGTAGACCTCTCTGCAATCCTTATCGCAGTAGGGGTAGTTAGGAGGACTTTGAAAGGGCCATCCCACCTTGGGGAGTACCACTGCTTTTTCTTATTACTTTTTGTTAAGACCCAATCTCCCACATGCACCTTTTCATCTTCTTGAATTGGACCTTCTAGGACAGAACAAAAATCATTAGTACGTCTTTGTCTTAACAGCCTAGACATGTGTTCTGCTAGTGTGTGCTCAGACTCCTCAGTAGGTGTTTCATTTGGTTGTAAGGGTATCTTATATGGCCTTCCATGTATCTTTTCAAATGGGCTTAAACCTTCTTTTGTGGGTGTGATATGCATACTGGTCACAGCTACTAGTAGGCAGTACATCCAATTTTTACCTGTTTCTTCCATAGCTTTCCTCTGTTTGCTTTTTAGAATGCCATTATGTCTTTCCACCAATCCAGCTGATTGGGAATGATAGGCACAATGGTATTTCACTTAAATTCCCATCACTTCTCTCAAATGTTGTATAGTTTTATTTACAAAATAGGGTCCATTATCACTGTCTGTGCATCTGCACTTCCTATCTGGAATTCTCCACCCATTTGGTCAGGGTGTCTATGATTAGCAAACAATATTTCTTCCTTTCACATTTGTCCAATTCAATAAAATCCATGCAAATGTATTGGAATGGATATTGCGGTGCGGGGAACTTCCCTTTCCGTGGTCTTACGCCTCCCTAAGCATTGTATCTTGCACATATAATCCATTGAGAGTAAAAGGTTTTTTTTTTTTTAGTTAGTGAAGCCATGGGCTGTAAATACCTTATTAAACATCTCAGTCACCCCCCTGTTTGACACATGTGTTACTCCATGTGTCAATACTGCTACATACCTAAATAAGGATTTTGGCAATACCGGTTTTCAATCAGGTGACATGTAAATGTTATCTATACTTGTGCAACCTTTTGTTTTCCAATATTGTTTCTTTGTCTCTAAGGACTGTGTAGTCTACATTATTTCATACCTTAATTTAATGTTCTAAACTCTAAAATACCTCTAAAGGTTCAACTTTGTACCCATTCATGCAATCACTAGACACCCACCCCATAAAAAGGAACTCGCCTCATTCTTCAGTTGTGTAGAAGGAGGAGGGGGGGGGGGTGTCATATCTGCACTTGAATTGGGGCTGGGGAAAATGGATACTCTTTATCTAACATGAATGAGTGCAGGATCACAGATCAAACTACCAAAGAAAGCCTTCCTTACTTTGGAGTTGTTAAAAACAATATTCTTTCATTTATTCAAATATAAGTCCATAAGACCACCAAGTATGCAGACATAAAATGTTTCCTAGTGGCATTTACATTATTTGACATCTATATTCAATATATATAAAAATATTTTTCTCAGACCCCGATATTTTAGCAGAATTTTATAAAACATGAATTCCCTTTTGTATTGTTCCCCTTATTCTCTGGTCCCAAAAAAATTTTTTTTTTATTTAACCCAAACACATATTCTGATTCAGAACTTAGGCTTTTAACTTTATAAATGTACCCGAATATAAACAGCATTGCATCATTAACACTTTACAGCTGAAAATCTGGAAATTCTAAAAGTAACATATCCAAGAAATATTTACTTAAGACTATTATTCGGACTTTCTTTCCCACCGAAAATCCTAATATTTTCACAGATGCACCAATTAACCTCTGTGTGCTCAAAGGGTTAATGCTGCCCTACTAGTCATCCATCATCATATTCCTCTCTCTTCTGCTATGTCTGTCAGGCAATCTGCATTTTCTTGTTTCTGAGAAGCAGCTTCTTGACCATCATTTTTGTGCTATAAAAGCATCAAGTCTGTACCTTTCCTTTTTTTTTTTTATGCTCAGTTTCAATATTTACAATATAACCCTTCTGTTTTGTCATAGCTGGTCAAGAGTTAACTTTTTTTACAGACACAATTTCTCACACAGGAATTTCAAACGGAGGAGCAATTCACTCCCTCCTGTAATACAGGAGATTCACACACGAGGGGAGGGGTGAGGAAAAACTACAGGCTTTAATCTCCCTGTGATGATTTCTCGCACTTATTTATTTATTTTTTACTCAGTCATACTTAGCTATTTTTCTTCTTCTCAAATATTTGTTAAACATTTAGATAACATTTGCGTCTGGTCTAATTCTCTTTTTCTAGACCCATCAGTGATATGGCTATTGGATTACCTTTACCTGAAGTTGCAGCTCCAACTGTTTGGTTCCTATGAGTCCGACTGAGGGTTGTCCCCGAGCAGACGGCCCAGATGTAGCACAGTCTCCCAGACAATGTTGTCCAGTGGTACCTGAGACGGTGCAGTAATCCAAGACATCGGCTCCGGTCTAATCCCCATGGGCCATATAGTGCAATGTCACCTGGTATTTTACATATTTATCTGCTTAATACATTGGCTAGCAAGGTGTTGGCTGCCTTACAGAGTGAAGCCATAAGACAAATAAACCAAGTATCTCTTTAAGCTTTTCTAAAGTTTCCTGCTTCTCTGCCAGCTCCCAATCTGTCACTGATAGGCAAGCAGGCTACAACATAAATTTTACAAACACAGACCATGAGGTGTGAAGAGAGATTTTTTGCTTGTTATTTAAACTCCTATTATCAACCCATACCTTTTTTATCTTTGGGTCCTAACAATTTAAATTTATCCATCAAATCCTGACACTTTTACAGTTAGTTTACTATTGAATCCAAACTTCCCTATAAAGCCCTGTGTCCTTAAAGAGCAGTTCCAGTCTCCCACTTGGCACATCAGGAACACAGCAGCCTCATAAGCAGGCACAAAACATTCTTTTACAGAGACTATTCCCCATTGTCAGCGCCAGACGGGTCTCTCATTTACCTATAAAACACTGGTATAGTGACCCTCCGCCCACGGTAACAATAGGAATACAAGAAGTGTAAAAATATCATCACTCCCCACACTATAGGGAGAATCAAAAAATAATTAACTTGTCTCTGCAGTACTGTTGTTTTTGTTTTGTTTTTTATTTTCAATAAGGTTACAGCATCAACAGAAAGGTTAACCATGAGAAAGGAGAAACTAAACACACAAAAGAAAGTTAGTCTTGTGATCTTCCTAGATCACTTAAGCGCTTACATCGTCGGGCAATCCACCTCCGACGATGACGTCAGGCATTCACCCTCTGACGTTCGGTATACCTCAAATCTTTTTTTTATCTGTCCTGGACAGCGGGTAACGCTATTTTTTACCTTAGACAACGCTCCCAAGTGTCTCTGTCTTCGCACACTGTATTATTAAGATATTATACAATCAATACCAGTGTCGGCAATTACAACACATTAAACCAGAATCAAACAGAAAGAGAAGAAAAGACTCTTAGAGAGTATTAAGAATAAGTTAAATTATCTTACCTCTCAAACACCAGGAGGACTGGATCACGAAGTTCGAAACCAGACAGTGGATCTGGGTCTCAGGCCCCCGCCCCTATTTCACCACTAACGTTGAGTGGGGGGACTTTTAATTCTCAGTGAGCTTTGAGGTCCAATACTCACCAAAGTTTTTGTCGGGACCATCTAACCCGAAATGCACTTGTTGGTTCCGGCTCGGAGGACCAAAATGTTAGGATTACTCTCCTCTTGTGATCAGTCGAACTCCAGGTATATTGAAAAGCAGACAATTTATTTCAGATGTGTCACACAAATGGATGATGCTTACAAGTCAAAAGATGCAGTAAGAATCATACAAAGAGATGAACATCCCCCCTCCTAATACCTACAATAATATAGAGATAACGCTTCTGTTGGCTGAGGAAACACACATAGCGTGCCTGGTACAAAATGGTACTTTATTTGCCAATTAGTGTTTCCTGTACATTCTTGTTCTACCATATATGGTTAAGCCTAATCATCCTACAACTTACTATGGAGTTAGTTAAAGCAAACGATACAGCAAGTTAATACAACAATGTGCTCAGAAGTCATCTTAAGAAAAGTCTCAGGGTTATTGTTTTTTCTAATAGTTTTTTTCTAATAGTCACACAATAAACATTTAAAACTTTTCTAACAACTCAGCATGAGGAAAAGTGGGTGTGGTGTAATTTGAGTGGGTGTGGTTAAATAGGCATGGTTTAAGGGTGGTGGTTTATTGTTTGTAAGATTGGAAAGATAGGGTAGGTTAAGAAAACTTCTTTTTTTTTTGGGGTAGCAGTATAGCAAATGCTACCTGCAATCCTTTGTTATTGTTCACAAAAGGCCAACAGGGACTGATCGCATGTAGGAAAAGCCCTGTCAGAGACAGCTTACATATAACAAAAGCCTGTTAGAGGCTGGCACATGTAACAACACATATCTAAGAGACTGTTTACAAGTTAGAAAATACCATCAGAGGCTGCTGACATGTTATAAAAGATTGTTAGAGACTGTGTGCAGGTTACAAATAACTTGTAACATAAGCCTGTCATAAACTGTTTGAAGGGATTATCAGAGACTGCTAGCACATAAGCAAACATGGGAACTTCTTGAACTCCATGAGAAAAAAAAGACCAGAGGGTCTAGAGACAGGGTTCTTCAGAGAGGAACACACAGGCTGTGAAAAATTAGAAAATGGAACAATATATTAGTAAATTTAAATTATATCCACCCACAATTGTAAGTAGACATATATTACCTCCACCGCTGGATAAAGTAATATAAATAAGTAACAACAGACACACCACCTAACACCCTCCTCATTCACTCCAAAACACCCCCACTATAGATCAGCTACTAAAGCAAGACCCAAGATATAGAACAGTAATTAGATGGTATTGAGAAACCAAAATACAAGGTCCATGTGCCCCAAAAAGCCTGGGATGTATGTGCCGCTTGTGAAGTAGTTTCACTTGAAAAAGTAGATGTAGTAGATCCTGCCAAAAACAATGAATGGAAAAGAAACCACTGAAGCTGCTGACCAGTTATTCAGGGTGGATCCTTGGAAAAAATACTGGACGTTCTCTAGCTTGCCGTACCATCATTATGTTACAAAGTCAGTGAGAGAAGTCAATATGAGCGGCATAAGGTAGAGAAATAGGACGTAACATGAAACATACCTTCACTCCACTCCAGCAATGGCAGTCCTGTGTGTAGGAGGGAGTACAGCTTATTTCCTCAATTGGCGGGAACCGCTGGTGATAGGTGAACACATCCCTCTGAGTGGCGTTTCCCTAGTGGTGTCCGGAGTAGGAGAGCCTTCCTAATAATTCTGGGACACAAGTGGGCAGCCAAGTCCAGATCCAGGAATCATCGGCCGGCCAGAGCGGGCTGTGAAACTTTGCTGGGCTAACACACACTGCTCTATGGATGCTTCCCCACAGATGCCAGGCACTGCAGCCGTACAGCGTTGGGAGCGGAGCTTGTGTGAAGGGGCTCACAGCGGAGGTATGGCACTCTGTGATCGTACCCAGATTGCTGTGTATGGGGATAATTGAATAAATGTCTGTTTGGTCAGCCGCTGTTAAGGATGTTTGAAGATCCCAAGGGTCCACACTCTTCCATTGGAGACATCTATACGTCAGGCAGCAGAGAAAACGGGGGGGGGGATGAAAAATTAGTATGGAATTGATTCCAGGTGGGTGCTGTGAATGTAGGGGCGTCTAGCTGATGTGTTTCAATCGACAGGCGATTTTCCTCAGAGCTAGAGATGCACTGGAAAACAGGAAGCTAAATACTGAAGTAATTAGTCTAATTAGCTACTAGGAGATCCAGTCAGACTGCCCACATTCAAAAATTAACCCTAAAAACTCAGTGATACTGTGCAAATGAAAACACCTAAAACACATATAAAACTGTCAAACACACAGTGAATAGGTGAATGAGAGAAAAGATAGTGATAATGAAACAAAGTAGGGACAGAGGCTATAGGTCCTAAGAACTGCATAATAATATCTCTTCATATCTCAAACACAATGAGTACTATATGGTTGTTGAGACAGTAAAGAGGAAAATGGGGGTCAGAAGATCAAATGAACATACAAAAAAAGAGAGAGAAAGAAAGAACCAAGCAAGAATGTATTTTAGTCTGGTTGTACACTAGAAAGGGGCTATCAAATACCGCATAGTATGCACATAGTGAAAACAGAGGTTTCTATCCATATATCCCTAGTAATTAGGTTTCTAAAAAGACAGCAAGATTACATTCATTATTTAGGCCAGCAGGCTGAAGACTATTTAGAAGATAGATCCACATTTTTTTCTTTTTGGTATAGAATACGATCAAAATCCCACCTTCTGAGGGGGAGGTTCAATCTGTAGAAACCTTTGACTCGAAGACCACTTGGATCCCCTCCATGTTCAGTTAGAAAGTGTAGAGGTAGTGGTCGTTCGTCGTCTTTTTTGAGGATACTTTGTATGTGTTCACTGATCCTGATTTTGAGTTGGTTTTACCAATATAGATTTTACCACAAGGGCAAGTGACCATATAGATCACCCGTGTGGTAGAACACACCACGTCCTCTCCATGTATCTACAGATAGAACATTTTCCACAAGGGAAGACCTACGTGCTGTCATCACTGGGCGGTCCCCAATGAATCTCCCCAGAATTGGGGCATCAGATAAAATATTCCAGTGTTTGGTGAGGACCTCTTTGACCTGGTCCCACTGAGATCCAAACCGAGTAATAATTCTGATGGGATTTTGGGGGCTATCTTCACATTTTTCCTTAGGTGCATCCGTCAAAAGGTCCTCTCTTTTGGTATTTAAGGCCCTATTTTTCGCCCTTCTGATAGACCTATGTGAATAATCTCTTTCCCTAAATTGTGTATAGAGCTCAGAGGCCTCTTCTCGGAAGTCAGTGTCCGAGGAGCAGTTTCGTCTGAGCCTCAGGAATTGGCCAATTGGAATTCCCTGGATCAAGGTTTGGGGATGGTGGCTAGACGCCTGTAAAAGGGTGTTGACAGCTGTTTTTTTACGGAATGTCTTTGTTACAAGTCGATTAGCCTGTATACTAATTTCTAGGTCCAGAAATGAAATTGGGATCGGATGGTACGTGTATGTAAAATGCAAATTTCTGTCATTAATGTTAAGTTCTTGCATGAACATGTCCAACTGATGCAGGGTGCCCCCCCAAATCATGAAAATATCATCAATGTACCTCAGCCACAATTTGCTGTGGCTGAGGTACAGTGGCGAAGGATAAATAACCTCCTCCTCCCACAATCCCAGGTGAAGACATGCAAAGCAGGGAGCCCAAGGGGTGCCCATTGAGGTGCCTCTTCTCTGCTGGAAGTAGGAGCCCAAAAAATGGAAACAGTTGTTGGTCAGCATGAACTCCAGGAGCTCGAGAATGAACTCATTTTGAGAGGCAAGTAATGGATAACTTTTTTCCAAAAAGTGGCCCACGGTGGGCCAAAAAGTGGCCCACCGTGCAGAGACCCCATTCGTGGGGAATCGACATGTAGAGGGACTCCACGTCGATTCCCACGAGCAAAGCACCAACCGGGCAGACCACCTCACGAATTTCCCTAAGTACATCCCTCGTGTCTCTAACAAAGGATGGCAGATCACTAACAAGGGGTTTAATCATTGCGTCTGTATATCTGCCAATCCTCTCCAGGGGTCCCTTAATAACAGAGACTATAGGTCTACCTGGGGGGCTTGGTGAGGGATTTGTGCAGCTTGGGAATGATATAAAATATCGGTGTATTAAATTCCCGTACTGTTAAATAATGAAGTTCTTTCTTGGAAATAAGGTTGCTCTCTGATGCAAATGTCAGTTTTTCATTGAAGGTCTGGACAATCCAGGAAAAGGATTCTCACTGAGTTTACTATAGGTAGAAGTATCCATCAATTGATGCATGACTTCTTCTTCGTATTTCTGTCCCGACATAAGGACTATGTTCCCCCCTTATCACTTCCCTTTATGACTAAATAAGGTGCTTCCTGGAGTTCTTTAAGCGCATGTCTTTCCTTTCTAGATAAATTATCTAGTCCCATCCAGTCCTAATTTATTTTCCTAAGGTCCTTTTGTACTTGGTCAAGAAATAATCTTATCCATTTATTTTTGGAAATGGGGGGCATTTTTAAAGATTTTATGATCAGATTTGAAGGTCTGTTAGTCATATCTGGGTGTATGGAGGCCTCCGAATCAGAATCTGAGTCTGGGTTCTCATGCAGCAAGGATATTAAGTCATTTAATGCTTCCTGTTCTTCTTGATTGGCTGGAATTGCTTTCTGTGTATTTTCACGATTGGCATGCCAGGATCTGAATATCACCTTTCGCAGGAAAAGGTTAATATCCTTAAATACTTCCAATTCTTTCACAGCTGATTTCGGTGAAAAGGACAGACCCCTCTTAAGTAGGGAAACATGATGTTTATTAAGGGGAAAATCAGTCAGGTTAATGACATTCAGATCCTGAGATTCCACAGAAGGGGCCTCAAGTGCAGTATTTAAGACTAGCATCTCTATCGTCTTCGTGTATTGGCTCTTAGCTCCCTTGGGTTCTTTTTTTGTTCCTTTTTGTTTTTCCTTTTCTTTTTCTTTTTGTGTTGGAAGTTTGCTCCTCACTTGCTGATTGCTGGGATTCTGGCCCTGCGGAGTGTCTGAGGTGTCTATCCCTCCCTTGTCCCTTTCTAAAAATCTGACAGACTTAACTGGAGTATCCTCTTCACTGTCTGTGGACTGGGTATGTTTAGAGACTGGCAGATTCCTTCTGCTTCTACTTCTACGTGCTTGACTTCTTCCCCTCTGTAGAGTAGGGTCAAAAACATTATGTTTTTCCCAGTCTGCGATATTTTGCTTGAGATTTTCCTGTTTATTGATTCTGAGATTTTTCTGAGTCCTCTCAACTTCTTTTTTTAGAGATTCATTGAATTTCTCAAATTCCTGATCCTGTTTATAAGGTTCGAGAAATTGAGTACTTTTATCAATCTCAGTTTGAATCTCACATAATTGCGCTAGTTCCTCATCTACTATGAGACGCATGACCTCAAGTCCCCTATCTATGCAGCTCTGCCTCCATAAATCGAGAAATCTCGGTGTATGGAGATGGGCGGCAGGGACCACTCTCTCCCTGAGACCTCTTGGAATAACCTTATGCTCTATGTGAGATTTCAATGACAAGCTGTCCAATTTTCTATTCAGATATTTGATGGTTAATTTTTTATGATTTTTAAATAATTTTTTGAGGGTGTCATCTCCTGTAGTGTATATCGTTTGATCTGTAGAAAATGCCGCTTGTATCTCAAGATCAAATTTCTCATCCAGTACATAGGCCATTAGTACAAGGTCTATCAACAAGCTATTCAATGTGTGGATAAGTCAAGGAGGGAAGGAAGGGGGGAGGGGAAGGAAGGGAAGGGAAAGAGAATACCAATACCATCTAATTACTGCTCTATATCCTGGGTCTTGCTTTAGTAGCTGGTCTATAGTGGGGGTGTTTTGGAGTGAATGAGGGGGGTGTTAGGTGGTGTGTCTGTTGTTACTTATTTATGTTACTTTGTCCAGTGGTGGAGGTAATATATGTCTACTTACCATTGTGGGTGGATATAATTTATATTTACTAATAAATTGTTCCATTTTCTAATTTTTCACAGCCTGTGTGTTCCTCTCTGAAGAACCCTGTCTCTAGACCCTCTGGTCCTTTTTTTCACGTTATGCATTGGTTCAGAGGAACCTACCTATTTGCTATAGTTTTATTTTAGCTATCAGGTATTAGGCTTAGTGTCTGCTAATAGGTATCTAATAGGGATGAGCCGAACACCCCCCGGTTCGGTTCGCACCAGAACCCGCGAACGGACCGAAAGTTCGCACGAACGTTAGAACCCCATTGACGTCTATGGGACTCGAACGTTCGAAATCAAAAGTGCTCATTTTAAAGGCTAATTTGCATGGTATTGTCCTAAAAAGGGTTTGGGGACCCGGGTCCTACCCCAGGGGACATGTATCAATGCAAAAAAAACTTTTAAAAACGGCCGTTTTTTCGGGAGCAGTGATTTTAATGATGCTTAAAGTAAAAAAAAAAAGTGAAATATTCCTTTAAATATCGTACCTGGGGGGTGTCTATAGTATGCCTGTAAAGTGACGCGTGTTTCCCATGTTTAGAACAGTCCCTGCACCAAATGTCATTTTTAAAGGAAAAAATCTCATTTAAAACTGCTTGCGGGTTTAATGTCATGTCGGGTCATGGCAATATGGATGAAAATCAGTGAGACAAACGGCATGGGTACCCCCCAGTCCATTACCAGTCCCTTTGGGTCTTGTATGGATATTAAGGGGAACCCCGCACCCAAATTAAAATAAGGAAAGGTGTGGGGCCACCAGGCCCTATATACTCTGAACAGCAGTATACAGGCGGTGCAAACAAGACAGGGACTGTAGGTTTGTTGTTAAGTAGAATCTGTTTGTAATTTTGAACATTTTTAACGTGTTTAGCTCCAGCCAAAAAATCTTTTCTAAGCTTTTTGGAAAACATAGGGAAGGGTTATCACCCCTGTGACATTTGTTTTGCTGTCTTTCCTCCTCTTCAGAAGATTTCACCTCACTTTTTTGTCCCAATGAAAAATGTTTTTTGAAAATTTGGGTTTTTTTGTGGAACAAGGATTGGAAAGCATCAGTGGAAAGGAGAACTTGTTTTCCCATATTAACTCTTACAGGAGAGAATTTCCCTTCCTAGGGGTAGATTTCATCTCACTTCCTGTTGTCTCCTTCCGTTTGCAAGTAGGAGTCGTTTGTAAGTTAGATGTTTGAAAGTAGGGTCCTGCCCTATATACTCAGCAGAAATTTGGGCCTTAGGTGTTGCTGTGGCCACAACACTGTAAGCCCTCACAGGGCCCTGCTGTGAAATATTAGATCAAGAATTGTAATTACATGCCCCTGTTGAACAGGAGCTGAAAAATTAGGCCTTAGGCACTGGTGCTGGTGCCACAACACTGCAACCCCTCACAGACACTCTAGTTGGAACGCAGGAACGAGCCCTGCTGCAAATTATTGCTTCAAAAATTGTAATTACACGCCCCTGTTAGACAGGGGCAGAAAAATTGGGCCTTAGGCACTGGTGCTGGTGCCACAACACTGCAACCCCTCACAGACACTCTAGTTGGAACGCAGGAACGAGCCCTGCTGCAAAGTATTGCATCAAAAATTGTAATTACACGCCCCTGTTAGACAGGGGCAGAAAAATTGGGCCTTAGGCACTGGTGCTGGTGCCACAACACTGCAACCCCTCACAGACACTCTAGTTGGAACGCAGGAACGAGCCCTGCTGCAAAGTATTGCATCAAAAATTGTAATTACACGCCCCTGTTAGACAGGGGCAGAAAAATTGGGCCCTAGGCACTGGTGCTGGTGCCACAACACTGCAACCCCTCACAGACACTCTAGTTGGAATGCAGGAACGAGCCCTGCTGCAAAGTATTACATCAAAAATTGTAATTACACGCCCCTGTTAAACAGGGGTTGAAAAATTGTGCCTTAGGCACTGGTGGTGGCGCCCAGAACCAAAAATGTTCTTACAAGCTATCAGCGTGATGATTGAGGAGGAAGAGGATAATTACTCAGGGATAGTCACTCAGCATCAGCATAGGCAGTCTTTGAAGGGATCTGAGATTTCAAAAAAAATTATTCGGTTACATCAGCATCAGGTGCTTGGTAGCTGGTGGTGATCCAAGACTCATTCATTTTTATGAAGGTCAGCCGATCGACCGAGTCGGTGGACAGACGCACCCTGTGATCGGTTACCACGCCTCCAGCAGCACTGAATGTGCGTTCCGAAAGAACGCTGGATGCAGGACAGGCCAGTAGCTCAATTGCATACTGTGCAAGCTCTGGCCAGTGATCCATCCTCAAGACCCAGTAACCCAGAGGATTTTCGGTGGGAAAGGTGTCCAAGTCTGATCTTGCCCCTAGGTATTCCTGCACCATGTAAAACAGACGCTGGCGATGGTTGCTGGAACCGATCATACCTTGGGGCTGCGGACCAAAAAATTGTCTGAACGCATCGGTCAGACGGCCACCTTCTCCACCGCTCCTTCTTTGACTGACCGAAGCCTCAGCAACACGTTGTCCAGAAACAGGAGTTTGTAACCTCCCAGTCTCTGGGAACGCGTTGCACAGACCTTTCTGCAAGGCCTCCCGAAGATGTTTCATCCTCTGCTCCCTCTGCGATGGCAAGATAAGGTCCGCAACCTTACCCTTGTAACGTGGATCAAGGAGGGTTGCCAGCCAGTATTGGTCCTTCTCCTTGATACCACGAATACGAGGATCCTTACGCAGGCTTTGCAGGATCAGGGAGGCCATGCAGCGTAGGTTTGCTGAGGCATTCGGTCCGGAGTCCTCTGGGTCACTAAGAACGACATGGTCCGCAGCCACCTCCTCCCAGCCACGTACAAGTCCATGTGTTTCTTGGGACTGATCCCTTAAAGACTGCTGCTGATGCTGAGTGCCAGGCTCCACCTCCATACTGACACAATCTTCCTCCTCCTCCTCTTCCTCCTCGTCCTCTTCCTGTGTGATCGGCGGGCACGCAGGAACACTGTCTGGATAAAGGGGGCCTTGAGAGCTAAGGAAGTCCTCCTCTTCCTGCCTCTGTTCTGCCTCAAGTGCCCTGTCCATTATTCCACGCAGCGTGTGCTCCAACAGGTGGACAAGGGGGACAGTGTCACTGATGCATGCACTGTCACTGCTCACCATCCTCGTGGCCTCCTCGAATGGTGACAGGACAGTGCATGCATCCCTGATCATGGCCCACTGGCGTGGGGAAAAAAACCAAGCTCCCCTGACCCTGTCCTGGTGCCATAGTCGCACAGGTACTCATTTATGGCCCTCTGCTGCGTGTGCAGCCGCTGCAGCATGGCCAACGTTGAGTTCCACCTGGTGGGCATGTCACAGATTAGGCGGTTCTTGGGCAGGTTAAACTCCTTTTGGAGGTCCGTCAGCCGAGCACTGGCATTATATGACCGGCGGAAATGCACACAGACTTTCCTGGCCTGCCTCAGGACATCCTGTAAGCCCGGGTACCTGCCCAAGAACCGCTGCACCACCAAGTTAAGGACGTGAGCCAAACAGGGCACATGGGTCATTTGTCCCTGTCGGAGGGCAGAGAGGAGGTTGGTGCCATTGTCGCAAACCACCATTCCTGCCTTAAGTTGGCGTGGCGTCAACCACCTCTGAACCTGCCCCTGCAGAGCTGACAGAACCTCTGCCCCAGTGTGGCTCCTGTCCCCCAAGCACACCAGCTCAAGCACCGCATGGCATCTTTTGGCCTGCGTACTTGCGTAGCCCCTTGAACGCCTACGGAGCACCGCTGGTTCCGAGGAAGAGGCCATGGAGGAAGAAGAAGAGGAGGGGGTGGAGGAGAGAGGTGTGTCACAATCAGCATTTTGGAGGCGTGGTGGCGGAACAACCTCCAACACTACTGCACCTTGTCCTGCATCCTTCCCAGCTGCCAGCAGAGTCACCCAATGCGCCGTGAAACTTAGGTAACGTCCCTGTCCATGCCTGCTGGACCATGAGTCAGCGGTAATATGCACCTTACCGCTGACCGCCCTGTCCAGCGAGGCATGGACATTGCCTTCCACATGCCGGTAGAGAGCCGGAATCGCCTTCCGTGAGAAAAAGTGGCGTTTGGGTACCTGCCACTGAGGAACCGCACATTCCACAAACTCACGGAAGGGGGCAGAGTCTACCAACTGAAAAGGCAGCAGTTGAAGTGCTAGCAATTTTGCCAAGCTAGCATTCAACCGCTGGGCATGTGGATGGCTGGGAGCAAACTTCTTTCGGCGGTGCAGCAGCTGGGGCAGGGAAATTTGCCTGGTACAATCTGACGTCGGTGTACCAAAAGCAGATTGCCCACAAGTACTTGGCTGTGACACACCTAATTCTACACCTTCATTCCTCTCACTGCAGGTCTCAGAGAGGACTGAAGGTCTAGTGGGGTTGGAAATCTCAGCTGATGAGGAGCAAGGAGAGATCCTCTTTGTTCTTTGGTGTGGGTCTTTTAGATACGCTTGCCAATGAACTGCATGGCAGGTCAACATATGTCTGGTCAAGCATGTGGTACCCAAGCGGGAGATATTTTGGCCACGCGAGATACGCTTGAGACATATGTTGCAAATAGCAGCGGTGCGATCTGATGCACTCGTCTCAAAAAAGGCCCACACCAAAGAACTTTTTGAATAACGCGCAGAGACTGCAGCGCCCTGCACATGTGGAGCTTTGGGGTGTGATGCAGTCAATGTGCTGCCCTTAGGCTGGCCCCTGGAGGGCATCCTGCCTCGTTGGTGATGTGCTGCCGCCTCCTCCTCCTCCTCCTCCTCCTCCTCCTCCTCCTCCTCCTCTCTCCTATCAGGCACCCACGTTGAGTCAGTGACCTCATCATCCCCTCCCTCCTCATCACTGGAGCAAACCTGGCAGTATGCTGCAGCAGGGGGAGCATGACTGCCAGATTGCTGTCCTTCTTGGGCACCCCCTCTGTCCGCGCTCATGTTACTGCCTTCATCGAGCTCAGTATCGTCATCAGAGCCTTCCAAACGCTGGGCATCCTCCTGGAGCATGTACCCAACACTGTGGTCAAACAGTTCGAGGGAATCCTCATGAGGACATGGTGGAGCTAGGGAAGGAGTCACTGATGACATTGAGCTGAGGGAAGAGGCCGCTGCTTTGCCAGACAAAGCACCCTGGGCATGGGTGAGAGAGGATGAGGAGGATGAGGACGGCTTGGTCATCCACTCGACCAAGTCTTCCGCATGTTGCGGCTCAACATGGCCAGCTGCCGAAAAAAAGGCCAAGCGTGTCCCATGGCCACGTGCTGATGAGGATGCACCGTCTCCACGACCAGCACTAGACACAGAGCCTGCTTGCCCTCTCTTATTGGCTTGTGACTGTCTGCCTCTCCTTCTTGGCCTTCCAGACATACTAATGGCCTGTAGCTGCACTAAGCTGGGATAGAACACCTGTAATTTTCTTCAAGTAGCTTTATATACTGTAACCAGACAAGCCTGCCTGTCAGTAGGAAGATAACAGGAACGGATCTAGCTGAACACTGTGAGCAGGACGCACTGTACTAAATGTAAATAGTCTAGCTGCCTGACCGTGGTACTAATAGGATCAAATAGAACACCTGTAATTTTCTTCAGGTAGCTTTATATACTGTAACCAGACAAGCCTGCCTGTCAGTAGGAAGATAACAGGAACGGATCTAGCTGTACACTGTGAGCAGGACGCACTGTACTAAATGTAAATAGTCTAGCTGCCTGACCGTGGTACTAATAGGATCAAATAGAACACCTGTAATTTTCTTCAGGTAGCTTTATATACTGTAACCAGACAAGCCTGCCTGTCAGTAGGAAGATAACAGGAACGGATCTAGCTGTACACTGTGAGCAGGACGCACTGTACTAAATGTAAATAGTCTAGCTGCCTGACCGTGGTACTAATAGGATCAAATAGAACACCTGTAATTTTCTTCAGGTAGCTTTATATACTGTAACCAGACAAGCCTGCCTGTCAGTAGGAAGATAACAGGAACGGATCTAGCTGTACACTGTGAGCAGGACGCACTGTACTAAATGTAAATAGTCTAGCTGCCTGACCGTGGTACTAATAGGATCAAATAGAACACCTGTAATTTTCTTCAGGTAGCTTTATATACTGTAACCAGACAAGCCTGCCTGTCAGTAGGAAGATAACAGGAACGGATCTAGCTGAACACTGTGAGCAGGACGCACTGTACTAAATGTAAATAGTCTAGCTGCCTGACCGTGGTACTAATAGGATCAAATAGAACACCTGTAATTTTCTTCAGGTAGCTTTATATACTGTAACCAGACAAGCCTGCCGGTCAGTAGGAATTTAACAGGAACGGATCTAGCTGAACACTGTGAGCAGGACGCACTGCACTAAATGTAAATAGCAGGAACGGATCTAGCTGAACACTGTGAGCAGGACGCACTGCACTAAATGTAAATAGTCTAGAAGATAACAGGAACGGATCTAGCTGAACACTGTGAGCAGGACGCACTGCACTAAATGTAAATAGTCTAGAAGATAACAGGAACGGATCTAGCTGAACACTGTGAGCAGGACGCACTGCACTAAATGTAAATAGCAGGAACGGCTCTAGCTGAACACTGTGCGCAGGACGCACTGCACTAAATGTAAATAGCAGGAACGGATCTAGCTGAACACTGTGAGCAGGACGCACTGCACTAAATGTAAATAGCAGGAACGGATCTAGCTGAACACTGTGAGCAGGACGCACTGCACTAAATGTAAATTGCAGGAACGGATCTAGCTGAACACTGTGAGCAGGACGCACTGCACTAAATGTAAATAGTCTAGAAGATAACAGGAACGGATCTAGCTGAACACTGTGAGCAGGACGCACTGCACTAAATGTAAATAGCAGGAACGGATCTAGCTGAACACTGTGAGCAGGACGCACTGCATTAAATGTAAATAGTCTAGATAGAAGATAACAGGAACGGATCTAGCTAAACTGAATACAGTGTATATATATATATGCAACACCTGGGATGCATATATATACACAATACACTGTAAGTGCAGCTAACTGACTGACTGTTCTGCCTAATCTATCTAACTCAAATCAAATGACACTGTCTCTCTCTCTCTCTATCTCTCAGCACACCGGAACACACACTACACAGGGCCGCCGTGCAGGCGGCCTTATATAGTGTGGGGTGTGTACTAAATCCCCTGAGCCATAATTGGCCAAAGCCACCCTGGCTTTGGCCAATTACAGCTCTCTCTACTGACAGCGCTGTGATTGGCCAAGCATGCGGGTCATAGTGCATGCTTGGCCAATCATCAGCCAGCAATGCACTGCGATGCCGCAGTGAATTATGGGCCGTGACGCGCCACACGAATTTAGCGCGAACGGCCCATAACGTTCGCAATTCGGCGAACGATCGAACAGCCGATGTTCGAGTCGAACATGGGTTCGACTCGAACACGAAGCTCATCCCTAGTATCTAATTACTGTGTCAACTGTGCTGATTACACACACATTGATTGCATATTCTGACACGTACATTTACTAGGAGATTTCCTGGCCTCCCTTTTTTGCTTTATTATTTCTTGAACTCCATGAGCCTGAGACTGTGGGGCTAATAGTGGTGAAATAGTAAACTGTCGAGATAGTAGTGGTATGTGCAGCATGCCATGGCAAACTGGTGGGAATAGTAGCAGTATGCTAATTAGGGGAAAAGAAAAACGTTGTTTTTAGGGGAGTGAACACACAAACATGCATTGAATTATAGTAACATGGTTTTGGAAGCAGTGCTGACTTGACAATAGACAAAAACATGACTATAAATAAGTTGACAATCATGACAATACCTGGATAACAAACATATTGTTATGGTAAAATATGTGTCATTAGTGGCACTGGCCAGAGGGGGAGTTATTGAGGGTAGCTAGAGGAGAAGAGAGCAAAGCTCACACCTCCTCCCAGCAATCTCTCTCCTCTAATTCAGAGCTGGCTAATAGCTCCAGATGATGGCTGACTTGAGTAGTGATACAGATGTCACTACAGCTGTTAGCCAATTGGCAGCTGAATCAGAGGAAATCCCAGTATCCCAGAGACTCGGTAATTAAACTGCTTAGCGAGAGTTTCTGGCCAAAAGTTCCCAGGCCTGTATATCAGCACACACCATTGTTTTGTACATATTTTTTGTATGTCTATGTTGTCTTTCTTGCTTGAATTACAATGAGCTTGGAAATCATGCCCATAAAATGTTGTACAAGTTTCCTATGCACATTATAAAATTGTGCCAAAATTATATACCACTTATTGGACCGAATAGCGACTATGGATCCACCCACTGCCATTCGCTCTCAACAGCAAGGTGGACCCAATGCGGAACTAGTCTCTCAGTTACCCATCTGGCTCTACCCACTGCACTTCAAAATTCCTTGGCCATGTGCCTGTCTATCTGATGATGCAGTGACCATGGAGGGAGCTTACTGAGAAAGAAGTGTCCAGTATGAACACTCTGAAATCATTGCTGGACACCAACAGATTCATGTACCTATTCGACAATTTAAATGTGGTGGCCCAATGGAATTTTAAAAGGGTGTTAGGGGTGCCCCTCATCTGCTATTTTAATAAATGTATTCTACTTACTGTAGAGGGTCAGCCTGGGGCAGGGTTAAGAAGGGGTTAATCGAAGAGGGCAGGTACTTCCCCTTTAGACCTGCTTATTGTCAGCTGGGCTAAAAGTTTCAGAGGAGAGCTGTTTGAGTAGGAGAGAGAGACACAGCAGCACGGTGTGTGAAAAATTCCATTGCTGGATTGTGAACTTGCTGGGTGAGCTTAAAGCGGGGGTCCACCTATCTATCGTTTTTTTTTTTTTTGAGTTCATTCACAAACTTTTCTTCTCAGCATTACATACTCACATATTGTGTGTAATATGTCTGCCTGTGTCAGATTTCGTCGGAAAGAATAACTTATATTATTCACTGCAGGCGGTTTCCATCTTCATTGTGGGCATTTGAAGCCCACAAGCATTTATTTCCTGGATGTGGTGAATGCTGTGCTCCCAGCATTCACCGCTCGTTCCCGCACATGCTCAGTGGCATCATGGGAAGCCTGAGACTAGCTCCCAGGAGTCTGGGAGAGGCTAGAAACACGCCTACTCCCACGGGAGGAGAACCAGGAAGTGCAAAGAAGAATAGAAAAATAAAAGGTAATTACGGCGATTTAAATTTTTTTTAACGGCATGTCAGCATCTAGGCAAGGAAGAGAATACATACAGATATTGTTCAAAATTTGGGTGGAACCCCGCTTTAACCACATAAAAGACTGTAGCTCTGATTAGAGCCATGAACTATTGCCTGTAAGCCTGTATGCTGCAGAACTGTGAGCTTTACCTGTGTGACAAGACAGCCTGTCGTGTCTTCTGTTTGTTTTTGCCAGTTTGCAGAATAAAGCCATTTTTATTTTTACTGGACTGTCTCTGAGACGGCTGTTCACCCCTCTGATCCCCTACAAATTGGTGGAGCTATGCATTGGGCAGTTTGAGTGGGTGAAAGCTGCACAGGCTGGGAAGTCTTCAGAACAAGCCATGGAGGAGCTAATTAAACAATTAGCAATGGCTAATGCCCAGGCAGTCACTGTGCAACAGGAAACAAACCGCTTACTGGTTGAACAGCTAGCAAGACTGCAAAAGGCGGTGACCCAGCAGGCTGAAATGACGAAAGGTGATCCTGCTTTAAAGAGTGACCCCCGAAAGGCAGTGCAGCGGACCCTGCAAAAGATAATGGCCTCAGACAATGTGGAAGCATACCTAGTGGTGTTTGAGTGGGTTGCAGCAAGGGAAGGTCTGCTTGAAAAAGACTGGGCAGATGTACTGGCTCCTTTCCTGACCGCAGACCCCCAACAAGCGTACTGTGACTTGACCCCTGAATCAGCATGGGATTATAAGCTCCTGAAAGCAGAAATCCTAGCAAGGCTGGGAGTGACTGTAGCTTTAAGGGCGAACCGGGTCCATGGCTGGCGCTTTGACAAGGCTAAGCCTGCCTGTGTGCAGCTCTACCACCTGATGCACTTGTTCCAAGATTGGCTGAAACCTGAGGAAAACACACCCACTCAGATTGTGGAAAGAGTCACACTGGGCAGTTTTCTGGATGGATTACCCAGGGAGCACCACCGATGGGTGGCTCAGTCTGAGCCTCAGTCCCTGGATGACATGGCTGCTGCTGTTGAGTGCTACAGTTGTGTGGAAAAGTTCCAGGAGAGTCCCTCTGTCACAAGAGAGCTGGCCCATTTCAAAGAAGTGTGTTCCAGCACCAGGGTGGCTCCCGGTGATCGCATGGTGGCTGCTCGGGGGTATAATACAACTGCCAGGAGAACTCCAGGACCTAAGCTTCCAGGGAACCGACAGGGGGAACCTTGTGAGGTTCGCTGTTGGTTCTGCCATCAACTAGGTCATCTGGTGGCCTAGTGCTCAAGTTGAGAAGAACCAATGGAGTGCGACATGGGTCGCCATCGCTCCATGTATGCCCATGCATTATGTGCTGCAACCAGCCTGAATCCGCATAAGTATGTGGTGCAGGTCAATGGACAGGAGGTGGTAGCCCTCCTTGACTCTGGGAGTGTCGTCACCCTGCTCAGATCGGACGGGTTGCCAATAAAGCTGGTACCAAGGGAACAGGTCGGGGTCATCTGTGTGCATGATGATGTTAAAAACTATCCGGTGGCCTGTGTGACCCTGTGTACACCAGCAGGAATGGCTACACTAAAAGTTGGGGTGATCCCGGGATTACCTCATGACTTACTAATCGGGTGAGACTGCCCCATGTTTTGGGAATGGTATGAGCAAAAGCTCAAAGGTTTGGGGGTTTCCCCCAAAAAGCAAGAACCCACAGAGGTGGTAAATAATACTGTTTTGCAGGAGGTTGTTACTAAGAATCAGTACCAGGTTGCTGAACCTGCAGGAAGTGAGCCCGGCCCCCTGGAGGTGTTTGTGGGATTGGAAGCAGAAAGTACCTCCTCTGAGCCAGATATGTCAGATCTCGGGAGCTCCTGGGAAGATTTCCTTAGTGCTCAGATGAGGGACCCCACTTTGATCCCCACCAGGGAACAGGCCACAGTCTTAAACGGTGAACCACAGAACCCTGGGGCAGAAGTGCAGTTCCCCCATTTTGCTGTGAATCATAACTTGTTGTACCGAGTAACTAAAGTCAATAAAGAAGTGTTGGAACAACTGATGGTACCCAAACCTTTTAGGTCTAGGGTGTTATATTTGGCTCATAGTCATGTACTTGGGGGTCACCTTGGAGCAGCTAAAACTTAGGAACGGGTTTTACAGCGTTTTTTTGGCCCGGTGTATATCGGAAAAATTAAGGACTACTGTGAGTGCCCTACCTGTCAAAGAACTGCTCCAACACCCCATTTTCGCAGTCCGCTGGTACCACTTCCAATTATCAAGGTTCCCTTTGATCGCATAGCCATGGACTTGGTGGGCCCCTTACCTAAGTCAGCTAGGGGACACCAATACATTTTGGTGTCCTTGATTATGTCACCAGGTATCCGGAAGCAATCCCTTTAAGAAATTGCTCATCCAAGGTCATTGTACGGGAGTTATTTCAGATGTTCATGAGAACAGGGCTCCCATCCGAGATCTTGACAGACCAAGGTACCCCGTTCATGTCAAAAGTGATAAAGGAACTCTGTAAACTGTTTAAAATTAAACACTTGTGGACTTAAGTGTATCACCCACAAACTGATTAGTGGAGCGGTTCAACAAAACCTTAAAGGGAATGCTAAAGAAAGCAGTTGAGGAGGATGGTCGGGATTGGGATTGCTTGTTGCCTCCCTTATTGTTTGCCATAAGAGAGGTACCCTAGGCCTCCACGGGATTCTCCCCCTTTGAGTTGGTTTATGGGAGACACCCCCGTGGACTACTGGACATAATGAAAGAGACGTGGAAACAAGAAGCTTCATCCTTATCGGAGTGTGGTAGAACACGTCTCTCAAATGCAGGACCGAATAACAAAAGTTATGCCCATAGTACGGGAACATTTGCAGGCTGCACAAAACGCCCAGAGTTGTGTATACAACCGATCTGCCAAGGTTAGAGAGTTTAAACCTGGGATCGGGTGCTGGTGTTAGTGCCTACCACGTAGAGTAAGCTTCTCGCCAAGTGGCAAAGACCCTTTGAGATAGTTGAGAGGGTGGGCATGGTCAACTATAAAGTCCATCAGCCCACCAAACGTAAACCCTACCAGATTTACCATGTCAGCTTGATCAAACCATGGAAAGACAGGTTTTGACAGTCAGTCTGAAGGTCCTGGAAGATCCTGATGCTCAGATTAAGAAGGTAGGGATTGCAGAGGCTCTCTCCCCTTCTCAAAAACAGGAGTCCTGGGAGTTTTTGCAGAGGAATCGAGACATTTTTTTCACACCTTCCGGGCCTAACCTCGGTAATTGAACATAATGTCATCACAGACCCTGACGTTCAAGTAAACCTTAAACCTTACCGCATACCCGAAGCCTGCCAGAATATTGTCTCGGCCGAGCTTAAGAGTTTGTTGGACCTTAGGGTCATTGAGGAGTCTTCAAGTAGCTGGTCCAGCCCTATAGTCCTTGTACCCAAGCCGAATGGAACCTGGCGGTTCTGCAATGACTTTCACAAGTTAAATGAAGTCTCCAAGCCAGACACGTATCCCATGCCCTGGGTGGATGAGTTAATCAAGAGAATAGGACTGGCCCGATACATCACCACTCTTAATAGATTGAGAGTCTGCGCTTAGGATTTTAACAGGGCTGCTGCCTTCCCTTACTTAATTCCTAATTAGGAGTTAATTAGATGTACTGGAAAAGAAAATAGGGAAATTGGCGCTGCCTTACGCAAATAAATTTTCCCAAATCTTACTAGTAATGAATAAGTGTGTAAAACCAAAAAAGGTTACAAGTATTAAGTGTGTAAAATAAAAATGGGGGTACTTTTGTGAGTGACTTCCCCTACATTTGTGCTATAATTTATAAATACGTGAGAAATATATATTTTATTAAAAGTAAACGTGCGACTCCTCTGTGTGACTTAAATAAATATCATAATATAATTAAAATGTGCTCCACCTCTATTACAACGTATCAAAAAATGTCAATCATTAGCTTACTATAGTATTAATGCCACAAAATCAAAGGTTAACATTAACCATGTAAGGGTCTCCTTATATCCCTTATAAATGTGGTACCAAAAGTGCACTGTGCATAAAATAGATTAAAGTGCATTAAACTTATATATATTAAATTACATAAAGCCTCAATTCATATGAGCAAACCCATGAGGGCATAAATCCAAACATTAATGTTCATATAAAAAGTACATCTGTGGACAATGAAAGTCCCTAAAATGAATACCAAACCAGGGAAAAAACTCTTAATAAAGTCTATTTAGAAGAAAAAATATTTAGGTACGTCAGGATCAATTATCATGCATTCCCAGCTGTCCAGGGGGTAGTAGTAGGTGACTCCTGTGCATATAGAAACTGGTGACTTCAAGTGCTCCCCCCCGTGCTCCCCCACTCACCGGACTCCGTCACCCTCAAAGGGGTACTAAGCAAGAGAGTGGGTGCCTCAGGATGGCTGCTGTTGTGGGATGTCCCTCTACCGCTCTGCTTGTTCGTTCGTTCATAGATCCCTCCTTATGTGCTGGTAATGAGGTTCCCCTTATCCGGATCTGGATGTATTCACTATTTACCACCTCCGTCCTGTTAAAGACTCCTCCCGTGAAGAAAACAGACAAGGGGCTTGTATGGTGAAGTACTTCCAGTTTAATCAAGGATAATTATATTTAAATAAAAACGTTTTAAAATCAAAAGCATTTAAAAACAAAAACAACCGCCGCTGCCTGCAAGAGATGGGACCAGGAAGCAATTCCGAGCGTGCGTCCCACCTTGCGTTCCAGCCGGCTCTTCCGGGTATGACGTGTGAGCGTGACTCCGCCTTACGCGTTTCGTCATCAGACGTTGTCAAAGACGGTGTCGACGCTTCACGCTGCACACACAGATATAGTCCTCCCGGCTCCATCGAACCTCCCCTAAATATGTAGATGCCACTCGGGGGGTGTATATGATTTGACGAAGCCGTAGGTCTATATAAAAACATACCATTTATTTATCATCATTGATTATCTACCATATACTATTCCAATACCACTACCATCTGTAAAATTAATTGTAAAATCATTTATAAAATCATTAGTGAGATTAAAGACAATACTGTCCTGGTGCTTAGGCTGTATTTCTATGTTAAATAGCCTTACGTAATTTTTACTCCAAAAACTAAAACAAAAACCCAAACCAAATTTTAAACTCCAGAAGGTAATAGTATAATGGACATTCACATTATAACCTTTGGTATATGACCATATAATGTATAAAATCACATTGCATAATTGTATCGAGAAACTAAAACAAAGACAAAGAACCCACATCGACTTTTAAACCTCAAAAGGTAATAGTATGATGGACATTCACATTATAAACTTTGGTATATGACCATATAGAATCACATTACATAATTATATAAAGTGCTCTAAAGTATATATAATCTTCATAAATCTTTACTCAGGTAGTAATGCTCTAAAGTATCTATAATCTTCATAAATCTTCACTCAGGTAATATGTACTGTAATAAAAATAAGTAATCTAAAAAATCTAAAAAATCTAAAAATCTAGTTATATGGCAGAGTGTTACATTTGAATTGTATGCCCCCAGTAATCCCCTATCCAAAGCATACTTATTGGGGTAAAAGCTAAAAACTAAAAATGCCCATAGAGGGGGAGGGGGGGGGGGGAAGTAAGAAACGAACGAACAAGCAGAGCGGTAGAGGGACATCCCACAACAGCAGCCATCCTGAGGCACCCACTCTCTTGCTTAGTACCCCTTTGAGGGTGACGGAGTCCGGTGAGTGGGGGAGCACGGGGGGGAGCACTTGAAGTCACCAGTTTCTATATGCACAGGAGTCACCTACTACTACCCCCTGGACAGCTGGGAATGCATGATAATTGATCCTGACGTACCTAAATATTTTTTCTTCTAAATAGACTTTATTAAGAGTTTTTTCCCTGGTTTGGTATTCATTTTAGGGACTTTCATTGTCCACAGATGTACTTTTTATATGAACATTAATGTTTGGATTTATGCCCTCATGGGTTTGCTCATATGAATTGAGGCTTTGTGTAATTTAATATATATAAGTTTAATGCACTTTAATCTATTTTATGCACAGTGCACTTTTGGTACCTCATTTATAAGGGATATAAGGAGACCCTTACATGGTTAATGTTAACCTTTGATTTTGTGGCATTAATACTATAGTAAGCTAATGATTGACATTTTTTGATACGTTGTAATAGAGGTGGAGCACATTTTAATTATATTATGATATTTATTTAAGTCACACAGAGGAGTCGCACGTTTACTTTTAATAAAATATATATTTCTCACGTATTTATAAATTATAGCACAAATGTAGGGGAAGTCACTCACAAAAGTACCCCCATTTTTATTTTACACACTTAATACTTGTAACCTTTTTTGGTTTTACACACTTATTCATTACTAGTAAGATTTGGGAAAATTTATTTGAGTAAGGCAGCGCCAATTTCCCTATTTTCTTTTACATCACCACTCTTGACTTGACCAAGGTGGCAGATCCCGCTTTCACCAGAAGCTAAAGAAAAAACTGCATTTGCCACACCAGAGGGGTTATGGCAATATGCCTGAATGCCGTTTGGGTTACATGGAGCCCCAGCCACTTTCCAGAGGGCCATGGACTTCATTCTGAGACCTCATAAGGAATTCTCAGGAGCATATCTTGATGACATTGTCATCTTTAGTTAGGACTGGGAGAGTCACTTACCGGAGGTCCAGTTGGTCTTGGATGCGCTCCAAAGGGCGGGGGTTCACAGTGAACCCGGAAAAGAGCAAGGTTGGGTTGGAGGAGGCCCGCTACCTGGGGTATGTTGTAGGCAGGGTCGTGATTAAACCCCCAACTAAACAAGATGGAGGCTATCCAGAAATGGCCTAGTCCACTCACAAAGAAACAGGTGCCTTCTTTCCTTGGCATTGTGGGCTATTATAGGTTTGTCCCCAACTTTGCCAGTCTAGCAGCACCTCTGACTGATGTCACCAAGGGAAAGAACGCAACTGTTCTTCAGTGGAGTGCAGAAGCAGGGTTCTGCCAGTTGAAGCAAGCTTTGTGCCAGGAACCAGTGTTGGTTGCTCCCGACTTCCAAAAAGAGTTCCTGGTACAAACAGATGCCTCAAAGTTGGGTCTGGGTGCAGTACTGTCCCAGATGGTTGGGGAGGATGAGCACCCCGTTGTGTACTTGAGCCGGAAGCTGATGCCAGATGAGAGGAATTATTCTATTCTGGAAAGGGAGTGTCTCACAATAAAATGGGCTTTGGAGACACTCCACTACTACTTGTTGGGCCGACCTTTCAAGTTAGTTTCAGATCATGTGCCCCTTATGTGGATGGCCCAAAATAAAGACAAAAACTCCAGAATCACCTGGTGGTTCCTTGCTCTACAGGACTTCAAGTTTGTAGTGGTACATAGACCAGGAAAGGTACATCAGAATGTGGATGCCCTTTCCCGGGTCTATTGCCACTTGATTCGTGGTGTCCAGACCCCTGGCCTGGAATGGGGGGGGTATGTAGGGGGTCAGCCTGGGTCAAGGTTAAGAAGGGGTTAATCGCAGAGGGCAGTTACTTTCCCTTCAGACCTGCTTATTGTCAGCTGGGCTGAAAGTGTCAGAGGAGAGCTGTTTGAGTAGGAGAGAGAAACACAGCAGCATGCTGTGTGAAAAGTTCCATTGCTGGATTGTGTACTTGCTGGGTGAGCTTAACCACATAAAAGACTATAGCTCAGATTAGAGCCATGAACTATTGCCTGTAAGCCTGTATGCTGCGGAACTGTGAGCTTTACCTGTGTGCACAACTGTGTGACAAGACAGCCGGTCGTGTCTTCTGTTTGTTTTTTCCAGTTTGCTGAATAAAGCCATTTTTATTTTTACCAGACTGTCTCTGAGCCGGCTGTTCACCCCTCTGATCCCCTACATTACATACTCCCTAAAGAGGTTCTAAATGTTGGCATCTAATCTGGAACAAGGGTGCAACACATGTAGGGGTGTGCTTACTGTTTCAATGTGACAAATCTGCATTTTTGTTCATTTAGATCAGGGGTTTCCACACTTTCTAAACAAAGGGCCAGTTTACTGTCCTTCAGACTTGGGGGGGGGGCGGATGTTGGTGTGACTGAGAGGAATAGTGCCCCATTGTTGGTGTCAGTGGGAGGAATAGTACCCCATCAGTGATGTCAGTGGGAGGAATAATACCCAATCATTGGTAGTGGGAGGAATAGTACCCCATCGTTGATGTCAGTGGGAGGAATAGTTTCTTGTATCAGTGAGTGAAACAGTGTCCCAAGTGCCGGATAAAGACAAGCAAAGGGCCGCGTCCAGCCCCCGGACCACAGTTTATAGACCGCTGACTTAGATTATGAAAATGAATATGCCATGTCAATTCTTTGGGTCGTTTGTTCAAGTATATTAACTTTATCTGTTGCCACTGTTTGAAGATCTAATGGTTCCCTATTCAAATATTTAAGTAACAGTTTCTGTGTGGTGTACATACTTTCTCACATGTATGCAATGTTTTCTTTTACTGCTGAGGATTTTGTACTTTTGTTGTAGTTGTTAATTTAATGCACAATTTATTGTATTTTTAATTATTCAAACACTTATTTGGCCTAATACATATTTTCCAAATTATATATAGATTATTTTAAGTACTGATTATATATATAAATATGCTTTCTGTTGTAGGTGTCACAATTTAAACTTTCTAAGCCTTCGATACTGTGAAAATGTGACTGATTCTGGCATTGAACTCATTGGGAATATGAGTTCACTTATTTCCATTGACCTTTCAGGGACGAGCTTAACAGACCAGGTAACTATAATTGGATAATACGCCTAATGTTTGTAGAAACACAGTTATAAAGTTCTGCCATATTATGTTGCACTTTACATACAGCACCTGCCTTACAGCTGAAGCTTAGGTATGGATATTTCTACATAGTTACATTGGTCCAGTGTGGACCAATGTAAGTATGTATGTGCCATACCAGTGGGTCACTATAGTTGACTCCGCTGTTACAGTGATTGCCACTAGCTTCTAGGTCATGTGCCAAGCGACTGCCCTGCTGCTGATTCAACACAGGAGTTTGCTTACTCTGCACAGGTGCCTTCAGAGAACTTTTTGCATTTAATTTCTCAATGAAGGCAATGTACTCTTTGATTGACCAAGGTGGAGATTGTGACATCAATTTCAGAAAATCAGAGAACACTTTGCAGAGCGAGTGGTCACAATGCAGCAGGGCTGTCACTTGGTACAGAATCCAGAAGCTAGTGGAGATTGCTGCAGAAGCAGTGCAGTGCTTACTACAATGATTTCCAGCTCCCACAGAGTTCCCAAAGGTGTGCTTACATTAGCCCAAAGTTGACCAATGTAACAATTGCCATACCTAAACTTCAGTGTCAAAGGAGAACTTTTTAAAATAGCTGAGGACTACTTAGTAACCATTAATGTGTTGAGAAAGCAGTGCTGTTTATTACATACTCCTGACCGAAGTGCAGCACTCAGGACTTAGTGATATACAGCACAGCTTGCAAAGTGCAGCAGTTTAACGCATCTATCATACATCACATATTAAAGAGTAAGACCACGTTTGCCGAAAAGAAAAAAAAATTCCCCTCTGGGTGATCTATATATATTACAGGGATTTTAACAAAGTTTGTTTCAGATACCTACCTTTTGTCATTCTGAAGTAATAGCTGTTTGTCTGTGTCCATGTGCTAAGTGCATGTGAGAGTGATTTAGAATTTTCTATCAACTGCTGCAATTGCAAGTCACCAATTAAAAAAGTGGTAGGGTGAGATAACAAGGATATCACTGGCTTCTGCTATGGAGATAGACAGGAGAAAGTGATGTTATATGCCGATGACAAAACGATTCTGCTGGGTGATACAGAGCAACCCCTGAGTAAGACGATGGATACCATGGTCCGTTTTGGGGAGTTCTCAGGCCTTAAAATAAACTGGACCAAGTCAGCCCTAATGCCAATAGATGGCGATCAATTGCAACACGGAGACCAAGTAGGAGATATCCCTATAGCCACCTCTTTTAAATATTTGGGGATACAGGCGACGCCGCGAATCAGGGACTACAGCCAACTTAATATCTCCCTTCTGCTGGTCAGATTTCACTCACGTGTCAAAACCTGGAACGCTATGTGTATGTCAGTTGCGGGCAAAGTGAATCTAATTAAAATGATTCTTATGCCCCAACTGCTATACATGCTTCATAATTTCCTAGTAGTGATCCCACTAAAGACTTTTAGGATAGTGAACACCATATTTTGCGAGCTGATATGGAAAAACTGACCTCCTAGTATAAAGTTAGAACACCTGCAACGTCCTAAGGACGACGGTGGCCTTGCGTTGCCAAATCCATGGCTGTACTATTTGGCATCGCAACTGAAACACTTGATAGGCACCATGATAGCAGATAGAATTCCCAGTGCTCCTGAAAGCATTATGCTACATACGGTGGGTGGAAAATCCATTCTAACTGCTCTTGAGGCATTAGCTTTTGGAAAACCCCAAAAAAGCTTCCCCATATATAGTTTAATGCAGAAGATATGGAACAAAACCAGGTATCTGCAGGGGGCGAACAGTATTAATGAGTTCAGCCTCATTTGGGCAAATGATTCTTATCCTGAGCTAGCCAAACTGCAACATGCAGAAAGGTGGAAAAAGTATGGTGTTTTCTATCTGACACAAATTATCAGTAATGGTAAATTACTGCCTTTTGAAACTCTGAGGGAGACATATAAGCTACCAGCACATATGCACTTTTACTATATGCAACTCAGACATGCATTCAAAGCTCAATCGAAGGCCTCTGAGTGGCATATGGACTCTGTACCTCTCCTCTTTCAGCTTATGACAGCAGAGACCTCTAAAGGATTTATTTCCCAGAGCTATGGTACACTACTACGCCAGTACCTCACAAAACACCCCTTGACAGTAAAAAGAAAATAGGAAACTGATGTAGGACCCTTGGATGAGGACCAGTGGGAGGAGGCTTTACAGTCAGTTGCCATATGCTCTCTAAACGTGACACAAAGGTTGACACAACTATATACACTCCTGAGAGTATACTACACGCCCCATAGATTGCATAGTATGGGACTGCTTCCCACACCAACGTGTACTAGATGTAAAAGGGACCATGGGGACTTGATACCTATGCTGTGGCGTTGCCCCAAACTGCACATATATTGAAAGGGGGTGACAGACACTCTAAACACAGTGTTTCAGGTGTCAGTCCCATTAGACCCCAAATACTGTATACTGAATCTGCTAGATGAGCTGGAATGGGAACCCTATACTAGAGAAGCCCCTGCGAGGGCCCTCTTTATGGCCCGCAAGTTGATAATGTTACACTGGAAGTCTGAATCACCCCCCACAGTCAAGGAATGGATCACTGTAGTAGATAATGCACTGAGAATGCAAAAAGTCATATATCAGCATAGGGGATGCTCTGGAAAATTTGAAAAACTATGGGACCAATGGTTGGGAACACCGGACTTGCTTCAGATGACCTAATCATGGATAGACTTTTGAGACTCAATATGGGATAAATACACTGGTCTTTCTGTACTACCAATAGATTAAGGTGGGTGTGGTGGACTATCCCAGATTATGGGTATGGGGTGCCGTGGGACCTGACTTCAGGTTGTATGATAATTAATGATGGTGACTATAGTAAAAAAACGAAATGTTTTCTGTGTATATTGGAGTGTATATATTTGCTGTATATGGCCTAATTGTTGATCTTTGGACTGTATGTCTTCAATTCTAAATGAAAACTTCTTTTTGGATAAAAAAAAAAAAAAGTGGTAGGGTCTGCATCTCTTTAGACTTGATTGAAATCTGGTTTGTAACTTAGCACAGAATTCTGGCAAAATCAGTTAGCCAATCCCACAAACAAGAAATCACATTTCTGGGGGCGTTCTGTACACCATGTACAAAACGCCTCCAGGCTGCCATATTGCATTCCATTTTACTGAGAATGACAGCACTGCAGATTGAAAAGGAAATATACTTTTTAATAACATTCAATTACAATATGACTTGTGTAGCGATTGTATATGCTATATTGTTTTTTTTTTTTTGCTATTTTTTTCCCCTACAAAAGTGCAGTTACCCTTTAAAGCGAGTAGATCAGAGGGATTGAATTTATTATTTTTTTTATAAGTCAGGAGTTTAACTTTAAAATATATTCCACCAATGGGCAACACAGTTTACACTGGCAGTAATAAGACACATAATTATAGTTTTTGGAGCCACATTGTAATTTAGGGTACTGCTGCTTCTATGCAGGGGATACTTGTTGAACAGACAGTACGGGAAATGGAAACAACATCACATTAAATATGGTGTGTGTGAAAAAATGCAAAATTTGCAGTTTTTTTCTAGCTTCTATATTTCCTTCCACGGGCTCTGGTTTTCATTTAGTTAAGTCAGTCTTCTTCTTCAAAGGTTGTCATTAAATATATCTGCTTTAACCAAAAATCCAAAGAAGAAGAATGTTTCCATTCCAGTTATGTATAAAATACATGAGACATGGAGCCTGTGGGTCCAGGTCATTTGAGCTTACAGTTTAATACACTGTACTTGAGGGGAGAGTGAGTGGAGCTAGGGGAAACAGTTTACAGAGTGAAATATTAGCATGTAAACTGAACAGATTTCATTCTAAAGCAGAAAAGATTTATCAACTTAATAAATACACTATTAGCCCGAGCTATGGTATACCCCTCCATGAATTCTTTGAACAATCAACAGATTAATCCATAAATTAATAAATGACAATGGGCTGCAGCTGCTACAAGGTATCAACCCAAAACAGATATCATGGAGATTCGCAGCGCTACCCCTAATTTTTACTCACCCTTGTGTTATATATTTAGTGTCCCAATAATGCAGTCTCTGCAGTAAAGTGCTGGTGCTTAAAGCAGAGCTCCACCCAAACGGGGAAGCTACGCTTGTTTGCTTTCTCACCCCCCCTCCGCTGCCACAATTGCCACCTTTTGGGGGGTAGCGGGTACCTGTCCCCACTTCTGGGAGATGTCGACGTGGCAAGGTCCCTCAGAAGTTCGGCTCCACTCCTCCTTTCCCCTCCGCCAGGCCATTCACAAAGCGGGGCTAGTGGGGGGGGGGGGGGTGACGGAACTCCTTTTTTAAATAAAGCCTGGTGGCCACACAGAATATTGGGCCCATTTTGGACATTTACACTTAGGGGTGTACTCACTTTTGTTGCCAGCGGTTTAGAAATGAATGGCTGTATGTTGAGTTATTTTGAGGGGACAGCAAATTTACACTGTTATACAAGCTGTACACTCACTACTTTACATTGTAGCAAAGTGTCATTTCTTCAGTGTTGTTCAAAAAAATTATAAAAGAGTATGGGACTTTAAATGAGGCAGGTGCAAACACAAATTCAAAGAGAGAAAAAATAAATATTTTTATGTACATGAGTATCAAGTTGCGTAACGTTATATATAACAAGTAATTGCTCAATGCATATGCAGAAATCTTGAGAAGTATATTGCATACATATAAACAGAGTGTAAAACATGATTGCCATAACAGGGGAACAATAATACATATTTAATGAGTATAACTTATAATATACAGTAAAATTCATAAAAATCTTGGTGGAAATGTGAGGGGTTACATCCTCAAAAGCTCGACACGTTTCGTCGGTGAACCGACTCATCAGGAGCGGATATTGAATATCTGTAGATAATGGAAATGTTTAAAATCAAAAAATGGGGCCCATGATATGGAAAGTATTATATGTAAAAAGATATATATATAGAGCGAAGAGATGGTCAAATCCACAAACTTACATCACATTAGAACACTGAACTCCGAATAATCCTGGTGTGCAGGGGTCACCATATCAAGCCTCCCCGGGAGCTGAGGTAAAGAAATCCGCCCATATGCAAAGACCCACACCGAAACGTCCCCAACCAGGGAACAAATGTAGTATAGTGGATATTGTGCCAATAGTGGCAAGTAAATCTGTAAGATAATTAAAAGTATTGTATATGATACACCCGGCAGCACTGTCAAGAACAGAGAAAATAGGGATAGATGGAGGAAAGAAAGTGAAAGAAGGTGACAAAAGTGCAAGTTGGGGCGTGGGTAGGAATATACCTACTGGATGGTGTACAGAACAGAGATAAGGGTGGGATGTAAAAAAGACCAGTAAGAATTTTTCTTCAGTGTTGTCACATGAAAAGATATAATAAAATATTTACAAAAAATGTGAGGGGTGTACTCACATTTGTGAGATACTGTACATTATTATTATTTCAGATACTTATATAGCGCTGTCAATTTATGCAGCGCTTTACATATACATTGTACATGCACATCAGTCCCTACCCTCAAGGAGCTTACAATCTAAGGTCTTTAACTCATTCATATACTAGGGCCAATTTTAGACAGAAGCCACTTAAACTACGAACATGTCTTTGGAGTGTGAAAGGAAACCAGAGTACCCAGAGGAAACCCACACAGGCACAGGGAGAACAAGCAAACTCCAGGCAGATAGTGTCGTGGTTGGGATTCGAACCAGCAACCCATTTTACTGCTAGGTGAGAGTGCTAACTACTACACCACTGTGCCACTCTAACATGCAAGAGTCTCAATGCTGTGCTCCCCTTCAATGTTCCCGCACTCACCAAAACTTGTGGACTGTTACGCTAAAGCATAATTAGTCATATGCATTTCACTGGCACATATATTGTAGGTCCTCTGCATACAAACTCCTCTGTTTTCCTATTATTACGTCGATGTATAAGTTGGTCTCAGCATCTAATATATCTCTCACCATGTACAGGATAGAACAAAGGAGATCTCCAGAACATAATTCTACTTTTATTGAAATTAGTACAAAATAGGTTTACACTCACTTTTAAAAACTGGGTTTGGTGATTTTGTTTGTTTGAACAGTTTTTAAAAGTGAGTGTAAACCTATTTTGTGCTAATTTTAATAAAATCAGAATTATACTATGGGGATCTTCTTTGTTCAATCCTGTACATGGTGAAAGATATATTAGATGCAGAGACCAACTCATACTTTGGAGTGATAATAGGAGACGGAGGAGAACAGAGGAGTCTGTGGACAGGGGGGTTACATGCTGCGGTCGTGATGCTTTGCATCTGCAGCAAAAATGATCACCTCTGTTGTACTCAGCAGGCAGTACTGCCACCAAATGTGACCTATTTAATCAAATGGAGATGCACAGCAAACACCCTGCAACCTTGTGCAATGCACACAGTTGCGTCACGTTGGTGCAGCATTTAGGGGGTCAAAATAGGCAGTGGGGAGGTGTCATATGACCCCCTCATTGCCTGTCAAACTCCTCTGAAAAGAGATCCAAAAGTAGAATGCTTTTCAGTAGCACGGCAGTTTGGACACACATCTAAACTTAGTATTAATGTTGGGGGTTGGGCTAAAGTTTGTGTTAGGTTCAGGGTTTAAGATTCGGTTTAGTTTTAAGATTAGAATTCGATTATTGGGCATTGAGGGTTAGTTCAATTTTAAGGTTAAAAAAATAAAAAGGTGAACTAAAGCCGGCCATAGACGGTGCAAATCCGGCTGCCGAACCGGCCGAGATTCGAACCATCTATTGGCAGGCTGGGGTGAGTCGGGGGGAGGGTGTAGTGTGTTAGTCAGGCGATACATGATGCAATTTTCTTTTCTATAACCACAGGTTGCAGGATAGAAAATCACTTGATTCCCCCATCAATACAGACAGTGTTGGTGGGGGAATCTCTCCCACTGAGCTATTGTATTCTCCTGGCAGAGAAAGGGGGCACGGTTATAGCAATAATCTCATAAAAAAAATCTGACATGCTGGTTGTACCCGTCAATTGATGAATCGACTTGGGTACAACCAGCATTTTGGATTTTCTATTCTGCAACCCGTGGTTGCAGAAAAGAAAATTGCATCATGTATTCACCCTACCCTATGAACTTTGTTGTATGTTATACACTCTTCATATGCTGAGTTGTACATTGCATACTCTTGACTTCCCCTCTCTGTATGTTGTGCATTACTATTTCCTGACTTCCTCCTCCCTGTACACTGTAAACAATAATTCTGGCTCCCACAGACTGGCTACAATATCTGTGGTACACAGATTAGTTCTGTCAATTTAAGAAGGTGCTCCTAACGACAACTTGTTATGTGTATAAAAAACACTTGTCCACAGAATCTCTTTCTTCTATTCAAACCTCACCATCATGGGTGGGACCAAAAAACTGTCAAAGGATGTCTGGGACAAGATTGTAGACTTGCACAAGGCTGGAATGTGCTACAAGACCATCAGCAAGAAGCTTAATGAGAAGGAGACAACTGTTGGAGCGATTATTCGCACATTGAAGAAATACAAAATATTGAGCTCCATGCAAGATTTTGCCTCGTGGGGTAAGGGTGATCATGAGAAAAGTGAGGGATCAGCCCAGTACAGGGGAGGAGCTTGTGAATGATCTCAAGGCAGTTGGGACCGCAGTCACCAAACAAACCATTGGTAACACAATATGCCGCCATGGATTAAAATCCTGCAGCACCTGCAAGGTCCCCCTCCTCAAGAAGGCACATGTACAAGCCTGTCTGAAGTTTGCCAATGCAAATCTAAATGGTTCAGCGAAGGATTGGGGGAAAGTGATGTGATCAGGTGAGACCAAAATTGAGCTCTTTGGCATTAACTTGACTCGCCGTGTTTGGAGGAAGAAAAATGCTATCTGTGACCCTAAGAACACCATCCCTACAGCACGGAGGTGGAAATATTATGCTTTGGGGCTATTTCTCTGCTAAAGGTTCAGACCGACTTGGCCACATTGAGGGACCAATGGACGGAGCCATGTATTGTAAAATCTTGGATGAGAACTCTCTTCCCTCAGCCAGAACATTGAAGATGGGTCGTGGATGTGTCTTGCAGCATGACAATGACCCAAAACATACTGCCAAGGCAACAAAGGAGTGGCTCAAGAAGAAGCACTTTAAGGTCATGGAGTGGCCTAGCCAGTCTCCAGACCTTAATCCTATAGAACATTTATGGAGGGAGCTAAAACTTCGTATTGCCAAGTGACAGCCAAGAAACCTTAAAGATTTGGAGAAGATCTTTAAAGAAGAGTGAACCAAAATCCCTCCTGAGATGTGTGCAAACCTGGGAACCAACTACAAGAAACAAATTACCTCTGTGCTTGCCAACAAGGATTTCTCCACCAAGTACTGTTTTGCTTGGGGATCAATTTATAACATTTGTATCATGTGTTTTTTTGTTTGATTTTTTGTCTCTATCTTTGGAAATACACCTATGATAAAAATTATAGACCCTTCATTTCTTTGTAAGTGGGCAAACATACAAAATCTGCAGGAGATCAAATAATTATTTTCCCCACTGTATACCAGAATGTCCTATTCTGTACCTTTTGCTGTGCTATATACTCCATTTTTTTACATTTTATCAATTGCACCCTATTCAAAGAATTTGCAAACTTTTTCTTTGTATAAAATCACTTTATCTGTTACTACTGAGGACTTCAATATAAAGCTAAGCTCCGAGCAGCTATATAAAAACACCAGTTAATGTAGTTGTGTATTCTTTTAAAAGTAATAAAATGCACTTTACACACAACTAGCATAAGGATCTGAATCTGTCTTAATATAAATCTCCTGCCATCCCATGTACAGTAGAACTGAGCCTAGAAGAAGAAAGATAAAGACAAGGAACCAGTTAGGCGAGCACATATGCTTACAGGGAACATGTCATCAAAATGAGAGAGCAGGGGGAACAGGGTTGGTGACGTATCAGTATGCTGCTGGACCTTCACAGAAAGTGGTGTCAGTCGCTTGGTTGTGCTCTACGGCAGACACACTGCAAGAGTGACTGGACAGAATTACACATTCTATGCATGTTTGTACTGTTGTTCTTTGCACATTCTCAGCTCCATGCAAACACACTAGGGTGTCAACAGTACTGCCAATATGTGAAACATTATTTTAAAATCAACAGTACAGACTGTGTTAGATGATGGTTTTTTAATGCTTGAAATCCTCTTATGTGGGCTGCATGTCCGTGCTGACCTCTACAGCAGCTTTTAGGGAAAATAATTGTCAGTGTTTGATTACTTCTCCAGTCTCTGGCCCTCTTAGAAACAGATCCACCCTCAAGTCCACTTGAGTTGAAGTTACTGTAATTTTCTTTTTGCTTACAACTGGGGATCAGTAATTCTTCCGTGTTTTTATTGCCTTTATGCTTATAACAAACTGTTATTTAAAGTTCAGATGTTTTCGACCATCTGGATATTCGGTCAGAAGTAAATTGAACATTGATGCTGTTGTCTTCACCAATGTTATCCAAACAAAAAAAAAGGAGAACTATACAGTATGTAAGTTTTGGGAAACCTTAATTTACATTTGATATACAGCATTACAACAGGATGGTGAACGGAGCGCCCCCCAGAAATGTAATTTCCCGCTTGTGTGGATGGCACACTAATTTCCCCTGAAGTCTGCAGTAAGACACAATTCCAATTTTGGGCATCCTCTGCAACAAAAATGTCATATTTGGTGGGATACTCCCAAAGGAAAATCACATCTAAATGGATGCAGACCCTGCAACTTTTCTCATTAGAGCCCTGCAGGTGCAGCAGCTGACTGATAGTTATAAAACCACTCTCATTAGATTCACTTTGCACAGAATAACAAAAGGTAGGAACCTGCAACAAAGTTACAGTTAAAATCCTAGCAGTGTGCACAGATCACCCAGAGGGGAATGTTTTTTTGGTCAACAAAAATGGAATTACTCTTTAAAGCGTATTAAGAGCCTCCCAAAAAATGTTATACTGCATTTTACAGCTTATCAATTCTATGATATGGTGGTTGCTAGGAAGGAACCTGTCAAATTTTTCTTATGAGCTGGGTTTAGCAAAGTCCACAAACCTCAAACTTAGCACTGAGTCTGACTGACCTCCATGCAGGTGAATCTTGTTATTTTTTTTCTGCCCATTTTTAGGTTCAATAAACAAACTAAGGGGGTGGGCACTGCCATAGGGGACATACCCAATTTAAAAAAAAAATAGCCTTCATTGTGGAGAGGGTCTTTTCATGCAGCTTAAAGGGCAACAATGTTCCAACGTTGACAATGTGGACAAGGGACCCTTCCCCACATTCTGCCCCCCAGAAAGAATGAGATACTTTGTGGTTTGGGGGCTTACAGTGGAATCTGGTACATTATTACCCCTTACTACCTATCCACATCTGTCGTTCTTTGATCCAGCATGGCACTGACCAGGGAACAGAATCTCAGTAAACCGTTTTAGTTTTAGCAACCATGCCAATGTTAAATGTAATAATATTCCTAATTTATTAAAATAGCCAGCAGGAACAAGTCCTATTTTGACAAGTTTTGCGCTAGTCAGTGTTCTTTCAAATAAAGTTTCTTTGAGAAAGCGTTGTGCCTAGCATAAAACTTGTTAGAATAGAACTTGTTCCTTCTGGCTATTTTAAATATAGGAAGAATATAATTTTGCATCCCAGTGTGCGGCATTCCTGTTTCTGGTACAACTGATTGCATCAATGGAGAAGAGCCAAGCCGGCACCTGACTTGATTGTGGAGTGTGGAACCTGATCTTGCCAAGAGCATCATGTGAAATGCACTATATTACCAAAAGTACTGGGACACCTGCCTTTACATGCACTTGAACTTTAATGGCATCCCAGTTTTCGTCCGTTGGGTTCAGCATTGAGTTGGCCCACTCTTTGCAGCTATAACAGTTTCAGTTCTTCTGGGAAGGCTATCCACAAGGTTTAGAAGTGTGTCTATGGGAATGTTTGACCATTCTTCCAGAAGCATTTGAAAGGTCAGGTATTGATTTGGACCAGAAGGCCTGGCTCACAGTCTCTGCTCTAATTCATCCCAAAGGTGTTCTGTTAGGTTGAGGTCAGGACTGTGTGCAGCCAGTCGAGTTCCTCCACCTCAAACTTGCTCATCCATGTCTTTATGGACCTTGCTTTGTGCACTGATCCAAATCATGTGGTGGAGGGAGATTACCGTGTGGGGTTGTTTTTCAGGGGTTAGGCTTGGCCCCTTAGTTCCAGTGAAGAGAACTCTTAAGGCGTCAGCATACCAAGACATTTTGGACAATTTCATGCTCCCAACTTTGTGGGAACAGTTTGGGGATGGCCCCTTCCTGTTCCAACATGACTGCACACCAGCAAGGTCCATAAAGACATGGATGAGCGAGTTTTGGGTGGAGAAACTTGACTGACCTGTCCTGACTTCAACCTGATAGAACACCTTTGGGATTAATTAGAACGGAGACTGTGAGCCAGGTCTTCTCATCCACATCAGTGCCTGACCTTCGCAAATGCGCTTCTGGAAGAATGGTCAAGCATTCCCATAGACACAGTCCTAACCTTGTGGACAGCCTTCCCATAAGAGTTGAAGTTGTTATAGCTGCAGAGGGTGGGCCACCGCAATATTGAACCCTACGAACTAAGACTGGGATGCCATTAAAGTTCATGTGTCTGTAAAGGCAGGCGTCCCAATATTTTTGGTAACATAGTGTATATGCCAATGTTAATGTTAGTGAAACAAAACTAAACTCTTTATCAATTACACAAAATACAGCATGGAGGCAATGCTTTGAATATTAGAAATGAATTAAATAGCGCTTTCAGTTTGTGGTTCTCAGGTACAGTTGTGTTCCACCTTAAGTCTAGTGTAGGCATGCAGGAACATACATAGTTCACCTCTACATTTTGCACACTGGACACGGACAGAGCCTGCTTTGCTCTATGTGCGGCTGAGTGTAAAGGGAATCTGCTGTCAGTTTACATCCGACTACCCACTGAGCCAATCCACCTAAATGGAAGAGAAAAGATCTCCTTCCGTTCGAACCCAGGGTAGGCGGGTGTAAATGGACACAAGTTAATTTACACCTGCTTGTCCATAAGGGTGAATGAACCATCCAATCAGGTCCACCTGAAAAATTGACAGGCGGACCTGATCAGACCCTGCAATGTAAAAGGGGCCCTGATCAATTTTCTGTATTATCCTCACTTATTCAATATAGCCTGGCATGTAAGAAAATAAAGAATACTTGAGACAATGCTAAAGATGATTACAGCAACAGACTACATATTCCATACGCATAAATTATTACGCTCCATTTGCAGAGGTATACTGTGCATGTATAAGGCAATATAAAAACGACATTCACATCTGGAGGCCAGATCACTCATTACTCACACTGCATTACAGTGCACTAAGAACATAAAGTACAGTTTCTGATTTGCGGGGTTCTTTGACAAAGGCATATGTAAATTACAGGGAAGTGAGTTATGTCATTGGTTACTTTATTGAAGCCATATCTCCTTGCTTTAATTTTTCAAAACTGTGGATGTCTGGCATACCATGCTATTGCTTTCTTTTTTGTAACTTTCCACACATTTTTAAAGATGCTGCAATTTCAGCCAGAGAGAAGTTTTGGGACTTGTGTGCAAATTTTATACATCGTTAGCTATAAAGACAATATATAGAAAATGGACATCAGGTCTTAATTTACATTCTGCATCTGTTACAGCAATTAATATAACTACTGTGCTTTCATCTAGGGACTGACAGCCCTTGCAGCTCAAAGTAAAATAAAAGAACTTTCCATATCAGAATGCCTTGGGATTTCCGACATTGGAATTCAGGTAACATAAAACATAATTGTTCTGTGATGTGTTTTATTATCTTTGGTGAATTAAAGTAAAGCTGTGAGGACAGAAATATGGGAGTTGTCATTGCTGACTGATGTTAGGGTTCAGGCCTTGGGACGGTCATCCTGATCCTGGTTTTATCTCGGAGTCTCTGACCAGGAACAAGAATGCACTCAGCAAATCTAAACTCCCATAATGCTTGTTGTAGGTCTGTGACACAAGGTCAGAAGGCAAGAGCAGGATGAAGGTTCCTAGGCCTGCACATCAGCAATGGCAGTTCCCATATTTCTATTCTCATAGACATTGTTAAAAGGATTTGTGTATTATTAACCACTTCAATACAGGGCATTTTTACCCCCTTCCTGCCCAGGCCAATTTTCAGCTTTCAGCGCTGTCACATTTTGAATGACAATTGCGCGGTCATGCAATACTGTATCCATATGAATTTTTTTTCCCCACAAATAGAGCTTTCTTTTGGTGGTATTTGATCACCTCTGCGTTTTTTATTTTTTGTGCTATAAACAAAAAAAGAGCGACAATTTTGAAAAAAACAATATTTTTTACTTTTTGCTATAATAAATATCCTGATTAAAAAAAAAAAAATCTTCCTTAGTTTAGGCCGATTTTCTACATATTTTTGGTAAAAATAATCTCAATAAATGTATATTGATTGGTTTGCACAAAAGTTATAGCGCCTACAAAATAGGGGCTAGATTTATGGCATTTGTATTATTATTATTTTTTTTTTTTACTAGTAATTATGGCGATCTGCGATTTTTGTCAGGACTGTGATATTGCGGCGGACAGATCAGACACGTTTGACACTATTTTGGTACCATTGACAATTATACAGCAATCAGTGCTATAAAATGCCCTGATTACTGTATAAATGTCACTGGCAGGGAAGGGGTTAACACCAGGGGGCGATCAAGGGGTTAAATGTGTTATCTAGGGAGTGATTCTAACTCTGGGGGGAGGGGACTGACTGGGGGAGGTGACCTATCGGTGTTCCTATATACAAGGAACACGCGGTCTGTCTCCTCTCCCCTGACAGGACGTGGATCTGTGTGTTTACACACACAGATCCACATCCCTGCTCTGTGACAAGCAATCGTGGGCACCCGGCGTACATCGCGACCGCCAGGCATGTGCACCGGCACCCAAGTGACACGGTGTGTGCGCCCCCTAGATGCCCGCGAGGCTGAGGACATTATATGACGTCCACCTGGGATGGCAGAGCCACTTTGCGGCCGTCATATGACTATGCGCGGGATGGGAAGTGGTTAAAAGACAATCTTTTCCTATCCATTGAGAACCGTCATCAAGGACCTAAGTTTCAATTACCTTTTTTATTACTATTTCATATTTTAAACAGGAGGGGGAGTTCTGGGCTTTGTTTAGGACAGGGGTCCTCAAACTACGGCCCGCGCGCCACATGCGGCCCGCCGAGGACATTTATCCGGCCCACCCCACCCAGGACCGGATTCCCGACAGGCCAGGCTCGGGCCAGGTCGGCTCGGCTTCGGCAGGGAGCATATCCGCTCTGCTCAAGCCACCTCCCCCACCCCAGTAATGGAGGGCTCCATGTGCCGCGCTGCATGCTGGGAAGTGTAGTTTCCAGCACAGTCCCGCGCCGAGACAGGAGGCGCGAAGAGTGACAGCGAGAGCAGAGGCTTCAGGCAAGAGCCTACTAACAAGTGAGGACCCCTGTCCATCCCACTGTCCCCCTGTCCACCCCTCTGTCCCCCCTGTCCACCCCTCTGTCCCCCTGTCCACCCCACTGTCCCCCCTCTGTCCACCCCTCTGTCCCCCTGTCCACCCCTCTGTCCATCCCACTGTCCCCCTGTCCACCCCTCTGTCCCCCTGTCCATCCCTCTGTCCCCCTGTCCATCTCACTGTCCCCCTGTCCACCCCTCTGTCCATCCCACTGTCCCCCTGTCCATCCCTCTGTCCACCCCCCTGTCCCCCCCTCTGTCCCCCTGTCCACCCCTCTGTCCATCCCACTGTCCCCCTGTCCACCCCTCTGTCCCCCTGTCCATCCCTCTGTCCCCCTGTCCATCCCTCTGTCCCCTGGTCTCCCCCTGTCCACCCCACTGTCCCCCTGTCCACCCCACTGTCCCCCTGTCCACCCCTCTGTCCATCCCACTGTCCCTCTGTCCATCCCTCTGTCCCCCTGTCCACCCCTCTGTCCCCCTGTCCATCCCACTGTCCCCCTGTCCACCCCTCTGTCCCCCTGTCCACCCCTCTGTCCCCCTGTCCACCCCTCTGTCCCCCTGTCCATCCCACTGTCCCCCTGTCCATCCCCTCTGTCCCCCTGTCCACCCCTCTGTCCAACCCACTCTCCCCCTATCCACCCCTCTGTCCATTCCACTGTCCCCCTGTCCATCCCTCTGTCCCCCTGTCCATTCCACTGTCCACCCCTCTGTCCTCCTGTCCACCCCTCTGTCCCCCTGTCCACCCCTCTGTCCATCCCACTGTCCCCCTGTCCATCCCTCTGTCCCCCTGTCCATCCCCTATATATATTATTATTTATTATTCATTCTTTTATTCTTTTGCACTACAAAAAAAGATGTGTGCATAGGAATTTAGGAATTAGTTCATATTTTTTTTAAACTATAGTGCGGCCCCCCAACAGTCTGAGGGACCGTGAACTGGCCCCCTGTCTAAAAAGTTTGAGGACCCCTGGTTTAGGAAGTTGAGGTACCCATACACATAGGATGATCATCAACAGAGTTGCCTGAAAATGTTCAGATTGGAAAACAATTGTATGTTTATTGGATATACAGGAGCTGGACAAAATTATGGAAACAAGTATGATAAAAGAACAAAATCGTTACCTAATATAGTGTTGGACTGCCTGTGGCATCCAATAAGGCATGAATTCTCCTGGGAATTGACTAGGGATTAGCTTCGAGTTCGAGTCGAACTCATGTTCGACTCGAACATCGGCTGTTCGCAAGTTCGCCGAACAGCGAACAATTTGGGGTGTTCGCGGCAAATTCGAATGCCGCGGAACACCCTTTAAAAGTCTATGGGAGAAATCAAAAGTGCTAATTTTAAAGGCTTATATTCATGGTATTGTCATAAAAAGTGTTTGGGGACCTGGGTCCTGCCCCAGGAGACATGGATCAATGCAAGAAAAAGTTTTAAAAACGGCCGTTTTTTCGGGAGCAGTGATTTTAATAATGCTTAAAGTGAAACAATAAAAGTGTAATATTCCTTTAAATTTCGTACCTGGGGGGTGTCTATAGTATGCCTGTAAAGGGGTGCATGTTTCCCGTGTTTAGAACAGTCTGACAGCAAAATTATATTTCAAAGGAAAAAAAGTCATTTAAACTACTCGCGGCTATTAATGAATTACCGGTCCGACATAAAAGTTCATTGATAAAAACTGCATGGGAATTCCCCACAGGGGAACCCCGAACCAAAATTTAAAAAAAAAATGACGTGGGGGGTCCCCCTAAATTCCATACCAAGCCCTTCAGGTCTGGTATGGATATTAAGGGGAACCCCGGCCAAAAAAAAAGAAAAATGGCGTGGGGTCCCCCTCAAAATCTATACCAGATCCTTCAGGTCTGGTATGGATTTTAAGGGGAACCCCGCGCCAATTAAAAAAAAAAAATGACGTGGGGTCCCCCCAAAAATCCATACCAGACCCTTATCCGAGCTCGCAACCTGGCAGGCCGCAGGAAAAGAGGGGGGGACGAGAGAGCGCCCCCCCCTCCTGAACCGTACCAGGCCACGTGCCCTCAACATTGGGAGGGTGCTTTGGGGTAACCCCCAAAACACCTTGTCCCCATGTTGATGAGGACAAAGGCCTCATCCCCACAACCCTGGCCGGTGGTTGTGGGGGTCTGCGGCCAGGGGGCTTATCGGAATCTGGAAGCCCCCTTTAACAAGGGGACCCCCATATCCCGGCCCTCCCCCCCTGTGTGAAATGGTAAAGGGGTACCCCTACCATTTCACTGAAAAAGTGTCAAAAATGTTAAAAATGACAAGAGACAGTTTTTGACAATTCCTTTATTTAAATGCTTGTTCTTTCTTCTTTTTTCTATCTTCCTTCGGTTTCTTCCTCCATCTTCTTCTTCTTCTGGTTCTTCCTCCGGTGTTCTCGTCCGGCATCTTCCTCCGCGGCGTCTTCTTCCCTTCTTCTCCGGGCCGCTCCGCATCCATGATGGCATGGAGGGAGGCTCCTGCTGTGTGACGCTTCTCTCTTCATCTTCTTCTCTTCATCTTCTTCTCTTCACCTTCTTTTCGGGCCGCTCCGCATCCATGATGGCATGGAGGGAGGCTCCCGCTGTGTGATGCTTCTCCTCTTCTGATGGTTCTTAAATAACGGGGGGGCACCCGGTGACCCCGCCCCCCTCTGACGCACGGGGACTTGACAGGACTTCCCTGTGGCATTCCCCGTGACGCCACAGGGAATTCCCGTCCAGTCACCGTGCGTCAGAGGGAGGCGGGGTCACCGGGTCACCCCCCCCCCATTATTTAAGAACCATCAGAAAATGTGAAATGTCATTTTGCTGTCAGACTGTTCTAAACACGGGAAACATGCGCCCCTTTATAGGCATACTATAGACACCCCCCAGGTACGAAATTTAAAAGTATATTACACTTATATTGTTTCACTTTAAGCATTATTAAAATCACTGCTCCCGAAAAAACGTCCGTTTTTAAAACTTTTTTTTGCATTGATACATGTCCCCTGGGGCAGGACCCAGGTCCCCAAACACTTTTTATGAAAATAACTTGCATATAGGCCTTTAAAATTAGCACTTTTGATTATTCATGTTCGTGTCCCATAGACTTTAACGGTGTTCGCGCGTTTGAACAAATTTTTTCTGGTGCGAACCGAACAGCGGGGTGTTCGGCTCATCCCTAGAATTGACAAATATAAGTCTTGGATGGTGGATAATGAAATCTGGTACGACTCGTCATGCAAAAATCCAGGTCACAATCCTGTGTAATGTTCCTTTGTCTCTTTCTGTCATTTGACCATGTCGACCATGCTTATGCTTATCAGACGATGTTTTCCCAGAAACTGCATATGCCATCATAACCTTTGATACTGTACCTGACGACACCACAAATTGGTAACATCAGTCACAGAGGCACCAGCTAAGCGGGCACCAACAATTTGCCCTCTTTGAAGCTCAGTAAGCTCTGACATGACTCCGTATTACTAGCAGCGCACGCAGTGAATAATGAAAGTGAGGCTTCCCATCTGTTAGCTAGGTGTCTCATCACATAGAGCAGGGATATGCAATTAGCGGACCTCCAGCTGCGGCCTGCCAGGTTGCGTGCTCGGATAAGGGTCTGGTATAGATTTTGAGGGGGACCCCATGCCATTTTTTTTTTAAATCTTGGAATAATGAAATAATGAAAGTGAGGCTTCCCATCTGTTAGCTAGGTGTCTCATCACATAGAGCAGGGATATGCAATTAGCAGACCTCCAGCTGTTGCAAAAGTCCAATCATGCCTCTGGGTGTCATGCTTGTGGCTGTCAGAGTCTTGCTATGCCTCATGGGACTTGTAGTTCTGCAACAGCTGGAGGTCCGCTAATTGCATATCCCTGACTTAGAAGAAGCAAAAGAATGTTACATCACTTCTGTGTTTTTAAGGCAAAACATGTTGTCACTTTTCATGTAGTGTTTCCATATTTTTGTCCAACCCTTGTATGTATCCACTGAAGGCCTTCCCCTTGCTGACTAATCTAAAGAGATAAATCAGGTGGACAAGATGGATATAGCCAGAAGATAGCCATTGCTTACCAAGATAAAGGGGAGCAGTTCCTATGAATAACAAATTAGATAACCATAAAGCAAGACCGTTTATTCCACAATTGTTCTTTTAAATGGATGGATGGTTGTTCAATGAGTGTCTTTATTTACATATAGGGATACAGACAACAATAAGAAATTGACAGGTTTTTCCCTTTATCCATTTTACTAAAATGTATTTTATTGCTGCTTGTGCCTCTTGCTTCCTGTGCCGACAAGTCAGGAATAGGAAATAAGGGGAAATCTCTTTTGAGGACACTTCACAATTAACCAAAACATATAAAAGTTCTCTGGAGTTATGCCGCGTACACACAGTCAGACTTTTCGGCTACAAAAGTCCGACAGCCCGTCCGACAGACTTTCGACTGACTTTTGGCGGACTTTCTAACGACCCCACCAAAGTCCGACGGATTCGTACGCGATGACGTACACCGGACTAAAATAAGGAAGTTGATAGCCAGTAGCCAAGAGCTGCCCTAGCTTTGTTTTTTGTCCGTCGGACTAGCATACAGACGAGCGGTTTCTGGGTTCAGCAGAGTAACGACGTAAAGATTTGAAGCATGTTCCAAATCTAAAGTCCGTCAGATTTGCGACTGGAAAAGTCAGCTGAAGGTCCGGTGAAGCCCACACACGATCGGATTGTTCGCCGGATTTGGTCCGTCAGCGTCTGTCAGACCAGTCCGGTCGAAAAGTCTGACCGTGTGTACGCCCCATTAGGCATTAAAGTGTATGTAAACTAAAAAACTAAAATTCTATATATTGAAGCTTACCAATCCTTAAAAGCAGTAGCTGCTTTAGTTTTCCTTTTCTTTTTTTTTAGGCTTTTTTCCTTTATTTTTACCAGGTGATTTGGTTGGTAACGCACTTTCTATCTAATGCCAGGTACACACAGGCCAAACATCGGCTGAAAACAGCCGTTAGCGTAGAAACCGGCTGACTTTTGTGTACAGCTGCCTGTCCGACAGAAGCCGTTCTCGTGAACGAGCATGCTTGAAAACCAGTAGCCTCCCGGCATCTGATCAGCCCTTGCAGCCAATGGCTATGATAACTGACTGGTGTGTCCTGAATTGGGGGGAGGGGGGGGGCGATCCCCCTATCAGAACACAACAGCACAGCAGGGGGGATTGCTGTACTAACATTGCTTGTGATAGTACAACGATCTGTCAAGTTTTTTTTTGTGCAGCCCGCTGGGTTGAAAAAAAAAAAAAAAAAAGCTTAGTGTGTACCAAGGTGTCTTCACTTCACTTAATAAGCAATGAAGGCACCTTGGATAACAGAATTGTCAACCTGAAGTGAGGCTAGTGTTAGATGCACTAGCAGGTTTAGATAGACTTTACTAACATAAATTAAGAGCTGTAAAATAACAGACTTACTGGCTGTATCACCGCATGAAAATAAAGGGGAAAAATAAAAGAAAAATGAATGCAGGCACTACATGTAAGAATTGGTAAGCTGACTTGTATTACATTTCTTCTTTTGGGTTTAGATACAGTAAACTCAGCCCAAAATGATATGCTGATAGGGTTTAGGATGCTTATAGGTTAAATCACCAATTTTATTTTCCTTACTGGAATATTCCTGATATATTTTACATAACAGCAAATGTGTTGGGGGTGGGGGGTTGTGGAGGGCTGAGCATATATCTCTAGTGGGAGATTTTGTTACTTGGTTCCTCAAGAGATATAAGAAACTAGTGCATACCTTAAAGTGGAAGGTAACATAACAACTTGATAAAAAAAATGTTCTTTAGAAGGAACATACATTCCACATTAAAAATGAGCTCCAGTGTGGGGAAAAAAAAATACTGCAGCTGCTGACCTTTAATATAAGGACACTTTCCTGTCCAGGGATTCAGGGATGTCGGCACACCAAGCCGATTCAGGCTTCACAGCCGGTTTCCTACTGCGCATGTGCGAGTCGCGCTGCACTTTCTGAATGGTCCTGCCATCTTCTGCAACTTCTTCTGTATGTGTTCCAGAAGGCAGCGGGGGAAAGGAGGAGGGGCCAGAAATAATTGGAGATTGCCGTGGCGATTCTACCCGGAAGTGGGAGTGGGTACCTGTCAAAACCAGGTACCTGCTCCCCCCCCCCCCGCCAAAAAAAGTGTCAAGAGGTTGCAAACAAGCAGGGTTTCCCATTTTGGCTGGAGCTCCGCTTTAATAATTATGCTAACAGAAAATGTGTGTGCTGTAAATTGCCCCCAGCATTGCTCCTGTTTCTTCTTTGCTGGAGGCTGCAATTTTGCTGAAGCCCAGAGCCTCTGAACAGCAGTAAATCATAAAGTGGAACTAAACCCATCGATTTAAAAAAACAGTTACATTCCCAGCATGCCGAGATTGCTAAATTTGCTTGTGTCCTCAAACTGTCAAACCATCAAATAGATAATGTCATAACTGATCACATGCGCAGCACCATGGCAGTTGCAGATCAAACAGAAGCAGCTTCCTTGGCTGTAAAGGATAGGGAGGTTTAATTCTGCTTTAAGGCTGTCGGCAGATCGACCTCTAAAAACTCAGCAGTACCTAAAAAGGTAGAGCAACTGAGCATGCGAGACAGTTTATTACTGGATTGTAAACAGTATAGACACATATTTTTAGATGTTTTACATAGCTATACCTGCAAAATGTATTTCTAAATACTACAAACAGATTTAACCGACGTCTATGGGAGCCTCTTGGGCCCCGGCATACGCCTGTCTTCATTTGGGGCTTTGGGAGGAGGAAGTTGTATATATCTCTCTGATGTACCTTGACCACATACACACGTGGTTAAGGTACATCGATGACGTGTTGGTAGTCTGGAAGGGAGATGTGGAGACACTCCATAAATTAATTTTCCTTAATAACAATGATTGTAACATCAGACTTACCTTTGTCTTTGATAGGAAACAGATTTCCTTTTTGGATCTCTAAATCAATATTGAAGATACCTCGCTGGTTACACACACATTTCGAAAAAAGACAGCGGCCAACACTGTATTGAGAGCTGATAGCCATCATCCTAAATGGTTAAATGATGGAATTCCCGTTGGCCAATTACTTTGCTTAAAGAGAATCTGCACAAAAATGGCGGACCTTAGACAAGAGAGTGATTATCTCTATAAACGTTTTCGTGAAAGAGGTTATTCACATAAACAACTTAGAAGTACCCCCTGTAGAGTTGGCGAGCTGTACAGGGAGGCAATACTGACCACAGAGTGGATTCAGAGACCGTTATAACAGATGTAATAACACAGCCAGCCCTGAAGGTGCATCTCACACACAGCACCACTTAGGATTCATACGGAGTGGAGCTCTCTCGGGAACGCTGGTCGGCTAGAGATTTGGGATGGCGGTAATGTACTGAGGCTGCTGCCTGGAACTGTCTTGATTACATGCCTTGATGCCATGTTGTGACTGAACATGCCTCTACTTGCCCCAGCTCTCCCAAAGTCTCTATTAATGCCAGTACGTTACATCATACTTATACCTCAGAAAGGGTTATACTGGACTTACTGAGCTATCCTCATACCCACACACAGTGTGGCTGTGAATGGTGGAGGGGTTATCAATCACCAGTCAGGTGTACATCCCTGTCTAGCGCCACTCGCTGAACTGGAATGTTACTCATTCATACTATTTCCTATACCATCACAGGTGAATAAGCCACCAGAAACCCTACTCAGTACTGGTGCATTACCAATCCAGGGTTTTGCTTACTTACTATTACTATCCAGTGTGTACTACCATCCAGATTGAGCTTCCAAGGGGTTGACACATGGGAGTACCCTTCTAGATATTTTTACCTGATACAGATATACGGCATTGAGCCTTTTGACAGAGCACTTGGCGTCCGAAGGACATTATTCGTTTATTGTTTGTGTTCTTGTTTTATGTCAGCAAGTAAGTCATGCATTGTTCAAGTGATTTTGTGTGGTTCCCAATTTGGGTGATCATATACCATGGGTATACTTTTTAGGTGTTCATACACTCTTTTGATACTGACTTTTTAGGTGTTCATACACTCTTTTGATACTGAATAAATACATTTTTTGGTAATTAAGCGGACCATACTGTTTGTCACGCATTTAGCTAAAGTTCCAATTTAACTCACAAATGTGCACACAAAAATGAAATATTTGTTCTGTAAACTGTATTTAATTCAAAGCACATCTTGCTTACACTGGTATTTTGCCTTGCTTTTGAAATATTCCACATTGCAGTATTACCGTAGCACTGATGCATAGATAAAATGTACAAATGTTGGCCTTTTATGTCAAGCCTCATGAAATGAAAAAGTAGTACTACACTACACTGCTCAAAAAAATTAAAGGAACACTTTTTAATCAGAGTATAGCATCAAGTCAATTAAATTCCTGGGATATTGATCTGGCCAGTTAAGTAGCAGGGAGTTGTTAATCAGTTTCAGCTGCTATGGTGTTAATTAAGTTAACAGGTGCACTAGATGGGCAACAATAAGACAACCCTATCTTTTCTGTTTTTCACTAGTTTTGCATTTAGCTAGGGTCAGTGTCACTACTGGTAACATGAGGTGATACCTGGACCCTATAGAGGTTGCACAGGCAGTCGGACTTCTCCAGGATGGCACATAAATACATGCCATTGCCAGAAGGTTTGCTGTGTCTCCCAGCACAGTGTCAAGAGCATGGAGGAAATTCCAGGAGACAGGCAGTTAACTCTAGGAGAGCTGGACAGAGCCATAGAAGGTCCTTAACCCATCAGCAGGACCGGTATATGCACCTTTGGGCAAGGAGGAACAGGATGAGCACTGCTAGATCTCTACAAAATTACCTCCAGCAGGCCACTGGTGTGAAGGTCTCTGACCAAACAATCAGTAACAGACTTCATGAGGGTGGCCTGAGGGCCCGGCATCCCCCAGTGGGCCAGGTGCTCACTGCCCGGCAGCGTGGAGCTTGATTAGCACTTGCCATTGAACACCAGAATTGGCAGGTCTGCCACTGGTACCCTGTGCTTTTCACAGATGAGAGCAGGTTCACCCTGAACACATGTGACAGACATGAAAGGATCTGGAGAAGCCATAAAGAACGTTATGCTGCCTGTAACATCGTTCTGCATGACCTGTTTGGTGGTGGGTCAGTGATGGTCTGGGGAGGCATATCCATAGAGGGACGCACAGACCTCTACAGGCTAGACAATAGCACCCTGACTGCCATTAGGTATCAGGATGAAATCCTTGGACCCATTGTCAGACCCTACGCTGGTGCAGTGGGTCCTGGGTTCCTCATGGTGCACGACAATGCCCGGCCTCATGTGGTGAGAGTATGCAGCCAGTTCCTGGAGGAAGAAGGAATTGATACCTTTGAATGGCCCCCACGCTGGCCTGACCTAAACCTAACAGAACACCTCTGAGGCATTATGTTTTGGTCCATCCGACACCGCCAGGTTGCACTTCAGTTTGTTCAGGAGCTCAGTGATGCCCTGGTCCAGATCTGGGAGGAAATACCCCTGGACACCATTTGCTGTCTCATTAGGAGCATGCCCCGACATTGTCAGGCATGCATACAAGCACGTGGGGGCCATACAAACTACTGAGTTGCTGCAATGAAATTTCAGCAAAATGGACTAGCCTGCTGCATCATTTATTCACTTTGATTTTCAAGGTGTCTTTGAATTCAGCCCTCTGTAGGTTGATAGGTTTCATTTCCATCAAACCATGTGGCATTCTTTTGTTCCTAACACATTACCCAGTCCATATCAGTATAGATATCCAGCATGATATTTTTCCCCATTTAGATCTAATGTGCTTTCAAAGTGTTCCTTAAATTTTTTTGAGAAGTGTATATACACAAATAGAGAAAGCTGTACATTTTATATAATGGAAATGTGTTGTGATACTTCCAAAGTCAGTGGTGGTAATTTCATGTCATTTCACATACCATACAACAGTGAGCATATTAGGTGCAAGGCAAGCATGGGTAAGGCCATATACATTTTTCAGCAGTTGTTTTACTACTAAATATTTTAGTGGCATCTTGATACAGGCCTAAAATAAAAAGCCCCAACTGGATTATGTTTATTTTGCTAAATCACTTAAAATGTTAGTAAAGGCAGACTGTTCCTAAAAAGTTCCCTCCTCCTACCTAGCCTGCATAAGAAAGGATCTGTGTACTGCTGTCACGTGATTCAGCAGCTCCATCTCCCATGTAAGGGATCGCTTGACAATGGCTGTGAAGCTGCTGGATCACATGACCAGGCCAGAACAGCTTAAACAAAAAAGTAAGCAGTTTTTTTTTTATACAGGGTATCTAGAATAGGTTGGAAAGGGGGGGGGGGGGGGGGGGGGGGGGTTTTAAGACTAGTTACAGTTGTCTTACCTTCCACTTTAAAGTAGGGCACATATGAACTTAAAACCTTGCAATTGCTTAACAGCTTCCACTTTTTTGCATCTCAGTGCAGCTTATCACCAGTTTCTTTCAGTCAATTCCAAATCTACATGCACTCAGTCCAGCATAAGCTGCCTATCATTGCTTATGATCAGCCTCCTGATCGTAACAACTATGGACCATGTCTGCGCATGTGTGTCAGCATAGTTATATGTAGTCTCCTTCAGGATGTCATGTACAAAGGTGACACTGCAGCAGCACAATTGGGAGGTGGCAGTTACTTAACAGGTGTCTAAATAAAAACCTTCATGGCAGGATCACCAAGTATTATTTTAATGAAAACGACATATTTAAAACCAACTTTTGACACGACATGTTAAGGTTTGTACGGGATCTTATTGATTTGGTTTGGATCTACTTATGGAAAGGCCAATATAACCAAAACACTGTGGGGTATTTAAAGTGAGCTCAGCTTCACCTTATTAACTTTGAAAAGTAAAAACATACCGTACTTTACTAGTTGAATAGTCTATATCTCTTTAGTAAATTGACCCCATTATATCATATTACAATGGAAAACTATTAGAGGGGGTTAACCAGAGACGTGCATCATTTTGTGCACCGACATAATTATGGCTGCTTATATGAATGGTCAGAAATGGTATAGCTGTTGATGGTGAACCTTGGCACCCCAGATGTTTTGGCACTACCTTTCCCATGATGCTCATGTACTCTGCAGTGTAGTTGAGCATCATGGGAAATGTAGTTCCAAAGCATCTAGGGTGCCAAGGTTCTTCATCACTGGTATAGCTCATGGCAGATTGTGGCTACACTGCTGTCCCCAGAAGCTTCATCACCGTTTTCCAGTCATCCAACAATGCAAACAGACAGCAACACAAATTATTCCTCTATTTCTTTTTTGATCACTAAGCTTTATTGTTCACTAAGCATAGCAAAACTTGTCAGACTATGCTTTCCTCCCATGCATTTTTTCCTGAGGCTTAGGCATAGAGGAGACCCTATGTCCTCTATGGCTAAGCCCCAGGTTTGAAGAATTGCTATGCTCAGGGAACAATAGAACTTTTTGATTCAAACAGTAATATGGGATTCAACTGTGTTGCTGTAAGTTTGCATTGTTGTGATGTCTGCTTAGTTTGAAAAGTGGCACATTCTTTAGGAAAAAAATAGGTATGGCAGCTCTTATACCAAGCCTGTTCACATTTGAGTTTTAAGTTCCACATTAAAACCAAAACTAGAATGTTCCATGCAGGTCATAACCCCATCAATCAAGAGCATAGTCAAATTCTTTTAAACTCCTGGTTTTGTGTCAGTCAGCAAAACTTGTTACTGTCAGAAAAGCTGGACAATTGTCAAAATTTCTCAGCAATATGAAACATATTACAAGTAATCCCCAGACACTTTCAAATGTTTCCTTATTCTTAGCCACAGGGCCTAAAAGTTTTTGGCCAGATCATATACACAAAAGCATATTTTTTAACGGTTTGTTTTCTGTAACAGAAATTTTGCCATCAGTCCAAGGACCTGGAACTGCTGGATATTTCACACTGCTTGCAAGTAACCAACAACACAGTAAAAACAGTGGCATTCTGTTGTAAAATGCTTACATCTATCAATGTGGCTGGATGTCCTAAGGTACGTGTGCATAACACATTCATATTTACCAAGGGAATCAGAAGTAATGTCAAGTTTGACATGTGAAGTATATGTGACTACTAAAAAGAATTTACAAAAAAAAAAAGTATATGTGACTACACGGCTTAACTATTGTTTGTGGTTCATTTTTATTCAGAGCTTTTGCTATAAATTTCCTGCACTGGCCTAATAATAGGGACCCAGGAACAGAAAAGAAAACAAACACTATAACATTACACAGTATGTAGACCAACCTTTTCAGCTCAGAAGAACCCCTAAAAATGTTCAGGTTTCAAGGGAACCTTTACTAACATTAAATCACTGCCAAAAATGCCCCCCCCCCCCCCCCCACATTAGTGGCGAGTAGGAAGAATGCCACCCTTACAGGTGGCTAAAAAGATCATTGGTGTCATGCCGCCGGCTCTGTCAAGTGTTATTGAACCTAAAATTATCCAGACACCATCAGGTGGCAGGTCAGTCCGTCACAACTCAGGGAACCGCTAGCAACCTCTGGAGGAACCCCAAGATTCCAAGTAACCCTGATTGAGAATGGTTGGTGTAGACCAGGGATCTCCAAACTACGGCCCTCCAGCTGTTGAGGAACTACACGTCCCATGAGGCATTGTAAAACTCTGACATTCAGACATGACTAGGCATGATGGGAATTGTAGTTCCTGAACAACTGGAGGGCCATAGTTTGAAGACCCCTGGGCGGTAGACCATAGTCATTTTAAAGTCACACCATTAACTGAATGTTAAAGTGGTGTTCCGGCCGAAATTATACTTTTTAAATAAAAATACCCCTATAATACACAAGCTTAATGTATTCTAGTAAAGTTAGTCTGTAAACTAAGGTCTGTTTTGTTAGTTTATAGCAGTAGTTTGTTATTTTATAAACTTACAGCAGGCCGTGATCATCCTAATTGTGGGCATCTGAAGCCAGACTGTATTTCTTCCTGGATCTCATCCTTGCAGATCTCGCACATGCTCAGTGCAGCACAAGCAGTGTAATAGGTTTCAGGTCAGGTTTCCATAGCAACGGCAGTGTCAGAGGAAGTTGCCGCCCCTTCCCAGAAGTCATTGCAAACAGGAAATGATGCGATGGGCCACGGCCAGGGAGGAAGTGAAAAATGAATACAGCAGATATACAGTAGGTGCTGAGAAAAAAAAATTAAAAATATCCAATTCGTTTACAGTGCACAGTTTAGTGAGGGATGCTGAAGAGTTGTAAAAGTGGGTGAAACTCCACTTTAACTGATTCTGCTGAATACATTCTTTTGAGCTCAGGAGTCAGGAAGTGTTCTACACTGATCTGTAAACTATGGCACTGATTAATAAACCTTCTTTTATGCAGATAACAGATATTAGCATCCAGTATCTTTCTGGTGGTTGCCGCTACCTTCATATTGTGGATATATCTGGCTGCATCCATCTTAGTGACAAGGTCCTGAAATATTTCCAGAAATGCTGCCGACAACTTCGTACTCTAAGAATGCTTTACTGCAGGAGTATATCAAAGTAAGGTCTTCAGTCAGCTATAACAAAATATGTGTATATGGAAATGTTTTTTTTTTTTTTTACAAATATGCATGTTTTTCAGAAAATATTTGTGAAAATATACAAATACATATGTAAATTAATCAAGAACGCTGATTGGGCTTTGTGTCAGTTTATTCATTAAAGTAGTAGTAAACTCAGAATTGTTCAAATCCGCTGACAGGCAGGCTTTTCTGTCATAAATGTCCCCTCTGCCTGTCAGCAGGTAATGTGATCTGAGCCGCACATGCAAAGCTCAGACCACATTTACAGGCCGCTCTGCGTGCCACAGCGATGGGACTCCTGGGCGCATGTGCGGGAGCTATATCACACCATCCCAGCCAATCAAGCACCAGAAGATACGAAACCCAGAACGAAGATCGGGTGAAGATGGAAGCGCCGGGGACCAGGGAGAGCCCTGACTGCGCATTGCTAGAGGGCTCTGTTTGTGGGTAAAGTTTGTCATAATGTACTAGTATTCGGTGCATACTTGTAAATTATGGCTTAAACCTGCAGGGGGGCACATTATTTTATATTGTCAAAGAGACTTTACTACCGCTTTAAGGCTGTACCAACAGTAAAGCTAAAGTATAGATTTTAGCTTGCTTTTGTTGCCAAAAGTTGATGGCTGATTAGCTGCTGTGAATTACTGGATGGTTTCCCTCTTCTTACAAAATTAGCATGCTATTCCGGAACACTTCTATCACAGTGGAAAGTTTACGCTTCAGATATCATTCATAGTACAACCAAAGTGAAGGAAATTTTGATGGAGATTTAATAAAACTGGAGCTTGCAAAATCTAGTGCAGCGCTGCATAGAAACCAATCAGCTTCCAGGTTTTATTGTCAAAGCTTAATTGAACAAGCTGAAGTTAGAAGCTGATTGGTTACCATGCACAGCCACACCAGATTCTAAATGCTCCAGTTTTAGTAAACCTTCCCCTTTTTGTCAATCAAACCTCTGCACAATGGTTAGGCTATGCCTACATGGGGGACTGTCAGGATACTAAAATCCAGTGTTATCATTTGCGTTCTTACATCACAACAATTTTCTTGAGAGCTGCTACACAAAAAACGAGCAGATTTCTGACAAAATAATCTCTCCTACAATCACAGAATGCTGCAATGTAATCAAAAACTATTACAGATCAATCTCTTCTCCTCTACATGCAGTTGCATGGGAGTAGAACATTAATCGCCCAATAGATTCATGAAAGCCTTGCAGTGATTTCTATGCGGATTTCAAAATGTGCAACAAAATCAGGTAGTTTACTTTTACATTATGTCACAATGACTGCAGCAAATTTAAAGACAAAATGCTACCATATTGTTATTAAGGAATAAGGCGCTACAAAGACTTGTTTACTATGGAGTAAATAAAAGTGACAGCAGGAATCTACACTGGCCAGTGTAGTGAATGAGAGAAGCCCTGTAATATGCTGCAACACAATATAGTAAAGAATTGCGGTTTGATTAATTACACACATGTGAAGCACTGACTTGGTGCACAAAAAAAAAAAAATCCATAAATCCATGCTCCTATGCAGCGTTTGCAGCAGTAGAAATCATCCAGCAGTCCTCTGGTTAGCCGTGGGGCTGAGTGTGGACCCAGAACTCTGTCCTGCTCATCTAGAGATTGCAATAGACCCACCAGAAGGAAAAAGCTGACTCCTGCTGAGTAAGCTCTAACAGCTTGACAAGAGGACCTCACCAAAACGTGTTGCCATGGTTACCTTGTAAACCAGGAATGTTGCCTGGGAGCCACAAGGATGACCTTGCACCTCTCCTTTCGGTGAGCTTGCTGCGACCACTCAGCAGGTGTGCAGGACAGCGTTAACTAGCTATTTTGTTGCTGAGTTCATAAGAGCACCAGCTTGTATTTGTGAGAATAAACAGAATGACATATGTAATATTGTTTTACAGGTCTGCTGTTCTGAAGGTTGAATCAAAGTATCAAAGTTTGGAGTATAGTACAGATGATACTCCACCATGGTTTGGCTATGATCGTTATGGTAACCTGTTCAATGGCATGTCACCTCTGGAGGAAAGCGATACGACTGATGAACCAATGGATGTATAGATCATTTACAGTGGAGTCATGGCATTTTATATATAAACAGAACATGAAGGAATATTTATATCAGTTGAATGGATACCTTTTTTGTAATAATGTTGTTTCCGAGTGCCACTGTCCTATTGTTGGGAGTACACCTGATATTCTGTATACTCATTTTGGTGTCCTTGGAGAAGCATTAAAGCACTTTTTAGTGGCAAATCATTTAGAAAAACACATGAAATCATTATTTATGAAATCTGGAAGCCAAAGAATTAAAAGACAATTACAGTTGATATAAAACGTATATAGTTGTAAACTCTGAAAATGATTATAAAGAATGCATAAGCAAAGTCTTCACGCCCCTCTAAAAATGCCAGTTTTTAGATGGTAAAAAAAAAAAAAAATAAGATCAAGATAAATCACTTCTGAATTTTGAAAAGAGATGAAAGAAATCCTTCTACATGGGTTGTGCCAGTTTATCTGCAGTTTTCTCTTCTCTACATCCGTTCAAATAGCAGAATTTATAAAGCTTATCTGGGCGGTCAGGAAAAAGGGGTGGAGAAATTAACTTACACTTTGCAGAGTTCAGTGAGAAGAGCCCTTAGAGCTGATTGGAGGGAAGCGACATAATTGGGCTAACTTTGCTGTTGTCTTATTTTTTAATTAAAAAAAAGTGTATTTTTTACAAAAAAAGTGCGCTTGTAAGACCACTGCGCAAATATGGTGTGACAGAAAGTATTGCATATTGCATTTTATTCTCTAGGGTGTTAGAAAAAAAAATTATAATGTTTGGGGGTTCTAGGTAATCTTCTAGCAAAAAAAAAAACTGTTTTTAACTTGTAAACAACACATCTAAAAAAAGAGGCCCGGTCCTTAAGTGGTTAACACAGGGACAGAGCTGAGGCTGTCAACCACAAGCTGTGTGCTGGAGCTCCCTCCCCTGTCACCTTGTTTCTTTTGATGTCAGGAGAACATGTCAGAAGTGATTAAAGCTGATATCAGAGGAATGAAGCAGCAGGTAGAAATGAGACTTAGTGCTCTTAATTGAGACATGTACACATTATAGAGGGATATACTTTGTTCAGATTTCACAAAAGTATCATGCGATCCGGTGTGGCAAACGCTCTGCGTTTGTGACCTGTATTTGGGGTGTCATTGACTTTGTACTGACACCTGCTGCAGATAGCAAATGGAGTGCATTTTGAATGCGGTGTCAATCGCACAGGAACGCACAGCACATTCCTGGTATGCATGGTGTGAGCCAGCCCTTAATAAATTCACCAATGATGCATGTCCACTAGTGTATAAATGTTCCCACCTCTCACTAGGGAGGGTCCTGTATCTGGCAGGATGGATAAAGTTTTATGAAGCCAAGCAAGTTAAAGCGGAGTTCCACCCTAAAGTGGAACTTCCGCTCATCGGATTCCTCCCCCCCTCCGGGGGGCCACAATTGGCACCTTTCGGGGGAAAGAAAGCCGCAGATAGCCGACCCCCCCCCCCCGTTGTGATCTGGGAAACACACAGTTCCCAGAACACAATGGGGACTAGTGAAGCCGCGCAACGCGACTCGCGCATGTGCAGTAAGGAACCGGGCAGTGAAGCCGCAACGCTTCACTTCCTGATTGCCTGACCAAGGATGGCGGCGGGGGCAGCCGAGAGACGAGCGATCGATCGGCTTCGGCTGCCGACATCGCTGGACCCTGGGACAGGTAAGTGTCCATTTATTAAAATTCAGCAGCTGCAGTATTCATAGCTGCTGGCTTTTAATAATTTTTTTACAAGGTGGAACTCCTCTTTAACAGCCTATTTTTCTTCATTACCAGGATCAAGTCGCCTTTTTATAACCCCGCAGGACCAGCTCTTCAGACTATTCCTTTTCAATATGTGTATACATTCTTTAAATCTTTAATTTTATATCCACAACTGAAATAGAAAAATGAGGCACAGAAGAAAACTAATTCCATTTTTATTGTAAAGTGGATTGTCTAATACAATGCTTATTTGTTACATGGGCATAAGCTGAAACAAACTTGGTTACAGAAAGCTTAACCGTTATTCTGATAGACAGTATGCATATTCTAATAAAAGGACAGTGTAAAATAATTAGAAAAATGCTTATAAAAAAACAAATACAAGTATCCCACAGAGACTTGTAATGTCAGCATTAGAAATGCTAACCATGTATTAGCTAGCCCAGTGCTGTCCACCTAAGTATGCGAGGGCCAATAGTCTGTACTTATGGCCAGCAACCATCTTAGTAACAGAATTCATCAGACAAAATATTGGGCCTATTCCAAAATCCTGGCTGGTATAAGGCTCTCAAGAAAGGATGTTGTACAGACTTCTCTTCACAACAAAGAGTTAGTGTTGCTGACAATACAAAGTTTAAGTGGTATTAAACACTAGACAAGGCACAGGTGTAAACCATTTTCACAATCTGTGACCTAGAACTGTGAATAGACACTACATTTAAAACCACAGAATTGTTGATCTATTCAGCTTGGATGTATGCCAATGGTTTTTTTCTGGAAGATGCTGGTCTCCAGGCTTACCATAGAATGAAGGCTTTCCTAGGATAAGGCTTATCAAAAGAAGTCACCCCCTGAGCTCTACAAGGAAGACAAGATGTGTCCATATAGCTGTTGCAAGGCACAGTGTATCAGACAATGTCTTCTTAAAGTTTCATTATGATTTTGGGATAACGTCCCAGGATTTCACATAACAGTGCCTTTAAACACACTCCAGTTTAATCTAAAATCACAGACATGTATTCACAGGCAAGTAAATATGATAATTCCTCATCCATACAAAAACATACTATAACCGGCACACATGTGTTCTCCTGCATTTGCCATTTTTCTGTTATAGTAACAGTCATACAACTTAAATTACAATACCCACCTCTACTACTGTAAATACAAATGGAGAGGAAACCCCACAATTTAAAAATGCTTGTTCATAATTTTACATTTGACTTAGTTTCTATGTAAGCCAACTGATCCAGTAACACTCAGGTAAGATCCAGTGTTTTCTAGGAATCTCAGGTTGTATGAAGTTTTAGTGATTGCAGCCAGTCCTGGAGCTTCAAGTACACAGTGCCTTTCCTGGCCTCTGCTTGAATCCATCTCTGCGTCTCGTTCATCAAATTCATCGTTGCTGAAAATAAAGCACAGTGATAGGCTGGATTAGCTGAATATAATGAATGTTCTGTGGGAAGGGAGGCCTGCCGGAGGTGCAACTTGCAAAAAGTACCAAGTTGAAAGTGTTGGTATGAACTGAATACGCTCTAAGACATCATTTACATGGACATACCAATCCATATGGCCACGTGCAGGGCCCATGAAGGCAGACTATTGAAATCAATGTCAGGTTCCAGCTGCAGGAACATCCTTGCAATCCTGGAGTGCACATTCATGTGGGTCTGATGCACGGATCAGGACGCAGTCTGTATCCTAATCCATGCATTTGAACACCTGCACACATCAGAAGGCTCAAGACAGCCCTTCACATGGGCGTACTACGGATTCACATGGGCGTACTACGGATTCACATGGGCGTACTACAGACCTACGGATTCACATGGGCATACTACGGATTCACATGGGTGTACTACGGATTCACAATCCCACGTGAGTGAGGCCTAAATGTAAACAGTGAATAACCTGAGACATTTTTTTATTTAAGATGCTTAATATGGGGCTGTCAAAGAAAAAAGTCTGTAATGGTAGTTCCTACATTTGTATCCTCACAGATCTAAAGGTTTGGTACCCACATTAGTCATACAGATAGACTGGTAGACATAGAAGCAGTCATGTTTACACCTATAACACTGGATGATTTACACAAGTGTAGGGACCATGTACATGGGCTTGAGACTCAAAATCAACTAAGAGGTTTTCAATTTTCAGGTGCTCCCAAGTTACTTCAACATGTATGTAAACCCCAACAATGTACTGATTTTATAAGCTGCCTTTCTGTCTGTTAAATATCCCATTGAGAGCATTAAGTTACAAGTGTTTAAGTGCAAAAATACCTGTTAACCAGACAGAAATCCAGAGCAATCCTGTGTAGTCTGCAATGTTATCTTAAACAACATTATTAGTCCTGCCCAGATTCACGACTGTGGCCTATAGCATTAACTCCCCCCCCCCATGCCATGGAGATGAAGAAAGGGGGGGTGTTTTGCAGTTCTAGCACACTTCTTGCCCTTGGCAACAATATTTATCTATAGATACATAGAACAGTAGGTGAATTTTGCCACCCAACCATGTGAAACCAGCCACTACATCTAAATTCTGGTAATCTGCAATATATTAAATGTATCTTTTGGGTTTAGAAACACTTGAAGCTGCTTCTGCGTTACCTTTGTATTCACATTGACTTGTATGGGGAACTGACCAGATAAGACAGACACACACTTGAAAATTGTCTTTATACGGGAACTAAACTCTGTCAGTCAACATTGCCTATTTGTAATCCTTATGCTGCCAGCATAGTAAATAGATAGGAAGTTGGGTTATATTTACTTGTTTTAAACTTTTTTTTCACAATTCTTTATTTGCTTCCTGGTTGTCATACATCCCAGTAGTCTTCATGGGCATTTTTCTTCCTTTAATCAGGAGGAGGGATTTTTTTTCAGGTAAGCACACCCTCCAGCCTGCATACCTGAGCTAAGGGCAGATAAATTCCATTAATCATCTGCATTTACTCCAGATGGCCATGCTTGCAAATGATAGGGGTGGCGTTTTTCAAAGTGATTTCTCAGCAATAATTCATGGACACATGGATGGGTGGGTAGGTTTGCTTTGAATATTAAAAATTAATTTAAACAGCATTTTCAGTTTGCGGTGCTCAGACAGTGTTAAACTCTGCTTTAAGGACTAAGCCCATATTCCAAAATGATGCAGCAAAAGCACAATACAACTAGAGGAGCGACAGTAATTTATGCGATCACAGCTTAAACATGTTTAACATATATACCTTTTAAAATGGTTAGGCCCTCTGTTGAAGTGTTCACGATTTCCTGTAATTTAACCTCAGGGCTAACATTCACTGTAGCTCCTACTAGCTGTAGGTACGCCTCAAGGTCTGCAGGTATTTTCAACATAATACTTCCTACAAATGGCAATGGAAGTCAAAATTAAACAACATCATATACTAGACAAAATTATAGATACAGACAGATCAAATCAGAGAACTGGCCTTGTTATGAAGTAAAGTGTTATCCTTTTGGACTGCCAGCAACACACCAATCAAGCCTCCCTCATCCAGGGTTCCTCCACAGGTGAATATCCCTGATGAAGACATGTGATAAGCCCCGTGTCAAATACGCGTATAGCTTCCAACTGTCCCTGATTTTGAGGGACTGTCCCTGATTTGGAACAATGTCCCTCTGACCCTCTTTCCTCCTCATTTGTCCCTCATTTTGGTCTGATCTATACAGTTGTATATAAAATGCACTTTTTAGCTTTCAAAAAGTGTTTCCCAGTGCTGAACCTTTCATCCAATTTCTAAATTGCCGCATTTGCAAATATTAAAAGCCATAAAAGAATAGTAGTGGTAAATAAAAGCACTTGTGGGTTTAACTAATCAATTTTTTTGTATAATTCTCCTTTAAGGGGGTGTGGAAGGGTGTGTCCTACGCCTACATACTTTTGCTAATAGGTGTCCCTCGTTCCCATCTCAAAAAGTTGGGAGGTATGTACGCGTAGTGGAAGGGATAGGACGTTGGAGGAGTCAGCTGAGATGCTGATCTCTGAACACGGCTGCTAGAGACACAGAACCTTTGCCTCCTGGATTGGGGGATTCATTTTTGTTCACACTATATATAGAGTGGTGCGCTGGTAGCACCTACAGCATGCGAGTACATTGACATATTTTATACAATAAATTTGGAGTTAAAACATCACACTATCTAGCCTATTTTTTATATATATGATCCGGGGACAACTATATAGAAGCGTCTGAGGATACACAGAGCCCATTAACCTTGAGCTCAATGATGCTTTTCTGACCAAACTTAACTGTGCGGTTGCATCCCCTGAGATAAGCGCAATCACACTGGGGGGGGGGGGGCGTGTGAAAAGTCTTTGATTCTGAAGCACTATCACAAGTCACTAAGGAATTTTCTTTTGAAGCACTAGATAGATAGATATACAATATAATATAATATAATATAATATAATATATATATATATATATATATATATATATATATATATATATATATATGTAGATCTATCGTTTAAAGTGGAGTTCCGGCCACATAATGCATTATTATGGGATGCCAGAAAAAAAAAATTAACAACCAAAATAAAGTTTATATTTGTTTGCTATTGGATCTGAATTTTATATATTTTTTATACTTATAATTAAGAAAATCCTCTTCTGGCCGTTGCCATGATGATTGTGGACATCTGAAGCCCAATCGCAACCTCTTCTCAGATTTGAATCCTGCACCTCTCGTTCTCGTGCATGCGCGAAGCTCCGCCGGCCGTAGCGCCGATTGTTTAGAAAGGTGCCATAACAACAGGCAACGACAGAGGAAGGTCCTGCTCCGTTGTTATGGCATAGATGTGATCCGCCTTAAATCGCGTCATTTCCTGTCGGGAAATAACGCGATTTTTGCTCACAGTAACTGACTCCTGGAAAATGATGACTCACATTTCCCAGGAACACAAGCGAGGGAGGAAGTGATTCGGAGCTCAGCTGACCCGGAAGTGGCAGATTAGGAGCCACTACATAGCAACAGGGCATTTCTGGTGAGTTAAAAAAAAAAAAAAAAAAAAACCCAAAATATTTGTTAATACTATGAAAGGATTGTCACATTGATTTATTGCACTGGAATATTTATAGCACATGTATAGCACCAGCCATCCTTTAATTTTCTTTGGACGTACTATATACAGATTGATCGGTTAGGGATTGGATTTTTTTATGTGTAAAATTTGTTCACATTGATATATTGCACTGGAATATTTATAGCACATATTTAAATATTCTATATGAAGCAGATTCATTTACGTAGTGGGACACCACATTTATTTATTTTTGCACTTTATGGATTGATAGCATATTTGAATATTTAGTTTGCAGTATTATGTAGAGATATTTACACAGCGCGGCACAATATTTATATAGAATTGCTTGATTTAAACACAACATATGGGAGTGTGACTGGTGTCAGCAGCAGAAAGGCATTACATGTCCTTCCATCAACAGGATGCTTCTTTCAAGGCTTTCAGCCTAACATATTATGGATAGCTCACAAGATTTTATTTTATAATGTTAAGCATTCCTTCACAGGTTGCCACGCAATCTCTGAGCAATGAGCAACATTTGCCTCATGGGTATCCCCTATGAACAATGATCTTTTTGGCTATCTGTAAGGAGGGGTATGTTCCCAACCACCACACATGTAAGGAGCATTCTGCTATGTGACCATCACACTAATTTAACTTTGGACATACCGGTAGTAGCTATTAGTAAGGATTCCCTGAGCCTGGAAAGTTATTTTAAAGTGTTACTAAACCCAGTAATATGAATGTAAGAATGTAGTTCATCAACCCCCCCCCCCCCTGCAGTGCCCACAGCTTAGAAATCTTCTTTTTACATTAAAATACTGCCACTATATACCTTTTTGGTTGATCTGTATACCACAGTCACATGATAAACTGCAGGGTCTGCCTGAGTGCTGAGTGTTCAGGTAGGAGGATATTTCCACTACAGCCTGTGTCCTCGTGCTGGTATTAGAGGTGGATCAGCCATCAATCAAGATGTGACATCCCAGCCACTGAGTTCTTTTTTAGTTACTGGGCATGCAGGAGGAGGAGGAGGAGGAGGGACGGACTGGGCTGTCATTTATGATCTGTATACAAGCCCACATGTGTGATGTCAATATCAGGAGACCTGAAAAGCTCTCAGCTCAACAGGAAAATATTCCCTCCAGCAATAGAGACCAAACTGAGCATGTGCAGGGGGACCACTCTAACTGTGTTCTTACTGTTTTCTTATCTGGCCTTGCCTGGAGAGACCCTGCAGGAGAGGGAGGATCTGTGCATAGAGGATCAAAGAGCCTTTTTACACAATACAGAGGATTAACCCCTTAAGTTCCACAGTGCATATAACGAGCATTCCATTTTGCATATACAGACAGATTTTACTGTTGTGGGTTTAGGAACAATTTAAGGGTTCATCTGTGTTAAAAGGTTGGTGCATCAATCTAAAAAATTCAGCCAGTAAACCATGTGTACTTTTTTTCTGCTTTATACTGTATATTGCCATCATCAGAAGATATGTGGTTTCCCACAAGAATTATTGTAGTCTTCTAGATTCTGAAAGGCTTAAGCAAGCTTGTAGGTAAACCTACAACAATCCAAACAGAATTGTCTAGGATACCTGCATCAAGAGTCTACATTAAAACAGAACTTTTCTTCTTTTCTTCTTCACACTGGCACCCCTGCAGGGATTATGTTTAGATTGGAAAAAATTCACTTCTCAGGATTTACAGAGGGTTAAAGTACTTAAATGAACTATGGGACGAAGATAGCGAAGAGAATTTTTCTCCTATTCAGGAGGAATTGACCGAACCACCTGCTCCCATGGATAATTAAAAAAAAATCTACAATGTTGTCTACCAAAGTTAGCTTGAGTGTATTTGTAAAGGCATTATATATTACCTCAAATAATTTAAATCTTGAAAAATATCAAACCATTACTATAACCAATTCCAAAATAGTTGGGACACAGGGTAAAATCTACATAAAAAACAGAATGCAATGATTTGCAAATCTCATAAACCCATAATTTATTCACAATAGAAAGCATATCAAATAAGATAATTTTAAAGTTAATGGGAGCAAAACTTCTCAAAAGACTTGTGACAAGGCCATTTTTACCATGGTGTAGCATCCCCTCTTCTTTCAACACTCTGTAAACATTTGGGAACGGAGGGGACCAGTAGCTGGAGTTTTGGGAGAGGAATGTTATCCCATCCTTGCCTGATATACGAGTCTAACTGCTCAACAGTCCTGGGTCTTCTTGTATTTCCGAAATATTTTCAATTGGTGAAAGTTCTGGACTGCAGGTAGGTCAGTTAAGCACCCAGACTCTTCTACTACAAAGTCTTGCTGCTGTCATAGATGCAGTATGCGATTTAACATGGTCCCGCTGAGATATGCAAGGCCTTCCCTGACAAAAACGTCTGGATGGGAACATATGCTGCTCTAAAATCAGGATAGATCTTTTAGCATTGATGGTGCCTTTCCATATACAATAATGCACCCCCAATACCATCAGAGATGCAGGCTCTTGAACTGAGTGCTGAGGAGAAGCTGGAATGCTTCTCTTCTCTTTAGTTGGAAGAGGCAGTGCCCATGGTTACAAAAATAATTTTGATCCGTCAGACCAAAGGATCTGTTTTTCACTTTGCAACAGACCATTTTAAATTAGCTTTGGGCCAGAGAAGATGGCGGCATTTCTGAATCATATTCAGATATGGCTTCTTTGCGTGAAAGAGCTTTAAAAAGGGATTGTAAAGGCAGAAGGATTTTTTATCATAATGCATATTATTCTATTTTTAGCACTGATCACTGTATTAGTGTATTAGTGTCGCTGGTTTCCAAAAAGAATGTCAAAAGTGTCACTTCATGTCCAATTTGTCCGCCGCAAGATCATAGCTCCGCTATTAGTCGCTGACCACTGCCATTACCAGTATTAAAAATAAATAAAAATTCCATAAAAATATCCCATAGTTTGTAGACACTATAACTTTTGCACAAACCAATCAATATACACTTATTGGGATTTTTGTTTACCAGAAGTATGTAGCAGAATACATATTGGTCTAAATTTATAAAAAAATTAGATTTTTTACATTTTATTGGATGTGTTATCACAGAAAGTAAAAAATATTCAGTTTTTTTTCAAAATTGTCGGTCTTTTTTTTTTAGCACAAAAAATAAAAACCGCAGAGGTGATCAAATACCACCAAAAGAAAGCTCTATTAGTGGGGGGGGGAAGGACATACATTTTATTTGGGTACAGAATTGCACGACCGCGCAATTGTCAGTTAAAATAACGCAGAGGCATATCGCAAAAAATGGCCTGGTCAGGAAAGGAGGCAAACTTTCTGGAGCTGAAGTGATTAGAGTAGAACTATAGGCAAAACTTTTATTTTTCATTTTGGTTAGAATAAGGGAGGGTTAGGACCCCTGTTGATTTATTTTTTTGCCATCTATGCCTCATTGGGGAGATTTACCTTCACTTCCTGTCTCATAGCTAAAACAGGAAGTGAGAGAAAATGCCTGCAAATTAGGGCAATCCCTTGGGGACCCCTAGGTCACAAGAACTAGTATTCCTGTTCTGTGGATAACCCAAAATTTGTGATTTTCTTTTATTTTCACTTCTAATGGTAAACAGGATAAATAGAGAGGCTGAATCTCCCTAATGGGGACACAGACTGCAATAAAAAGACAGGTGTTCTAATCCCTCTCCACTCCATTAAAAACACATTTTAAAAAATTGCCTTTAGTTACACTTTAATTTAATTTTTTTTTTTTACTAAAATAGATTGGATGAATAGCAACACAAATCTTGTGTGACAAAGAAAATGCAACAGTCACCATTTTATTGTTTTATTGTAAGTTTTAAGTACTCTTCAGATCTTAAATGTGCATTTTCCCACGTGCAAATGGTACTTACCTTTGTCAGATTTCAGATGCACTTTACCAGCTTGACTGACATATACATCTATTGTTCCATGTGTTGTAGAAGCCATTAAACAACCATCTGAGGAATCTGAAGTGTACAAAATAGAAATGTTTTTCAGCAAGCTACGTTTTTTTTTGCCTACATTAGGGTTTACAAATCTCTGTTAAAAGGATACAGGTTACTATTATTCTATCATATATGTTCCAACATATTCTACAAAAACATGTGTCAGAAACGGACTTTGAACTGCATATTCAAAGAAGCATTGGTAGGATATACACACACATACATACATACATACATACATACATACATACATGTATGTAAACCACAAAGATAATGAATGTAGTTGATGGACAAGCAATAGGGCTGACCCCGACAGCCCAAAAATATAGAAAAAAAAAAGATCATGGTTGCAGTACTCTGTATATTTATTCAAAGCAAAAAAAAAAAGTAGTTCTAACAGCATCATTGTTCAATTACAATACAAGCTTTTGGACAAAATGTCCTTCTTCAGGCAAAAAAACCGCTGCACGTATTGTATCAAAAAGCTTAGTAACATTCAGGCTCGGTTCACATACAGATCGCATGCGGCTCACAGTAGGGGTCCGATGCGTGCTGGTTCACAGATTTAGGTCCGATTTCAGCCCGATTTTTGGGCTGAATTTGGACCTGAAACAGATCAAAAAACACACAGCGTTTTTCTGCAAAACGCACCAAACCTGCTGCGGAGATATGTGAACCAGCTCCATAGAGAGCCGGTCAAAATCTCCTGCTATTGCGAATTGGAGGCAGCGATCCGTATCCAATTCGCAATGGTGTGAACCCAGCCTTATAGAGATAGGTTAAAACCAAAGTGGTGCTGCTGACATTTCTAGGTGTTGAATGGTTTGTGGGAAAGGTGGAGGCAGGGGATAAGATCGGAACACCTAAAAATCCTATGACCGAACAAATGCAAGCTTAACACGCCCTTTCTGCTCGACAAGATATTATCAAGCCAGCAGATAAAGGAGGTTCAATCGTTGTAATGGATATGACAAACTATGAAAAAGGGGTTTTGGGACGGTTATCTGATCTTTCTGTATATTCCATACTCAGATGAAATGAAGGGTCTATAATTGTTATCATCGATGTATTTTAAATGATAGAGACAGAATATCAATCAAAAATCCAGAAAAACACATGATACAAATGTTATAAATTGAGTTGCAGTTCAGTGAGTAAAGTATTTGATCCACAAGAAAACAAAAATTCTGGCTACAGTATGTGCTCATGTGGTACACAGATTCTTCCTGTCAATTTAAGAAGGTGCTCCTAACGACAACTCGTTATGTGTATAAAATAGACCTGTCCACAGAATCTTTCTTCCATTCAAACCTCACCATCATGGGATCAGCCCAGAATTACACGGGGGGGGAGCTCGTGAAAGATCTCAAGGCAGTTGGGACCACGTCACCAAACAAACCATTGGTAACACAATACGCTGTTATGGATTGACATCCTGCAGCACCCGCAAGGTCCCCCTCCTCAAGAAGGCACATGTGCAGGCCCTTCTGAAGTCTGCCAATAAACATCTAAAATGATTCAGAGAAGGATTGGGAGAAAGTGTTGTGGTCAGATGAGACCAAAATGTAGCTCTTTGGCATTAACTAGACATTATGCTTTGGGGCTGTTTCTCTGCTAAAGGTACAGGCCCACTTTGCCACATTAAAGGGCCAATGGACGGGGCCATGTATTGTAAAATCTTGGATGAGAACCTTCTTCCCTCAGCCGGAACACTGCAGATGGGTCTTCCAGCATGAGAATGAACCAAAACATACCACCAAGGCAACAAAGGAGTGGCTCAAGAAGAAGCACATTAAAGGTCATGGAGTGGCCTAGCCAGTCTCCAGACCTTAATCCTATAGAAAATATTATGGAGGGAGCTGAAATTTGCCAAGCGATAGCCAAGAAACCTTAAAGTGGATGTAAACCCTCACATATACCCAGTGAACAGCCTCAGATCATACACAGAGATGAAACAAATCTCCCTACATACGTTTTACATGTATATCTGCTGTCTTCATCTTTTATATACTGTTTAGAATGTTCAGATTGTGCTAGATTTTCTCTTCCTGTTCAACACTGCAGTGAAGTCTGGGCATATACAGCCAGGAGAGCTGATTGGAGGAAAGGCACACACCCCTTCTCCTCATAGGTAGAGACTTTCACAGCTGATTGTTGAATAGTTCAGGGCTCTGCTAATCTATTTATAGCAACCTCCCCAACACAAATCTCAGGCTGCTTTTATCATATGTGAGGGAGAATTTGTCAGGAGTTATCAGGCTGGAACGGAGCAGGACACAGCTACGGGACGTAGTGCTTTGAAGAGAGATAAGAAAACACTGCAGAAATAAAGTTGTGCTCATAAGTTTACATACCCTGGCAGAATGTATGATTTCTTGGCCATTTTTCAGAGGATATAATGATAACACAAAAACTTTTCTTTCACTCATGGTTTGATAACAATCAACTGTGTTTACTCTGTTTAAACCACAATCACAACAGAAACTACCCAAATAACCCTGATCAAAAGTTTACATACCCTGGTGATTTTGGCCTGATTACAGCCACACAAGTTGACACAAAGGGGTTTGAATAGATATTTAAAGGTAACCATCCCCACCTGTGATGTGTTTGCTTGTAACTAGTGTGTGTGTGTGTGTATAAAAAGTCAATGCATTTCTGGACTCCTGACAGACCCTTGCATCTTTCATCCAGTGCTACACTGACGTTTCTGGATTCTGTGTCATGGGGAAAGCAACAAGCCACAACCATAAGCGGAGTCAACAAAGCCTATGATGAAAGGTACACCATTCCTACTGTGAAACACAGAGTTGGATCGCTGATGTTTTGGGGATGTGTGAGCTACAAAGGCACAGGAAATTTGGTCAAAATTGATTGCAAGATGAATGAAGTATGTTATCAAAAAATACTGGAGGAACATTTGCATTCATCAGCCAGGAAGCTGCGCATGGGACGTACTTGGACATTCCAACATGACAATGATCCAAAACACAAGGCTAAGTTAACCTGTCATTGGCTACAGCAGAATAAAGTGAAGGTTCTGAAGCGGCCATCTCAGTCTCCTGACCTCAATATCATTGAGCCACTCTGGGGAGATTTCAAACGCGCAGTTCATACAAGACAGCCCAAGAATTTACAGGAACTGGAGGGTCATTTGGGTAGTTTCTGTTGCAATTATGATTTAAAAAGAGTAAACACAGTTGACTGATAATACATGGCTTCAGCCAAACACTAACCATGAGTGAAAGAAAAGTTTTTGTTTTATCATTTATATTCTCTGAAAAATGGCCAAGAAATCAAATTCTGCCAGGGTATGTAACCTTATGAGCACAACTGTATGTGCCCAGCTCAAATTTCATGAATCGGGTTTACATCCACTTTAAGGGTTTAAAGAAGATCTGTAAAGAAGAGCGGACCAAAATCCCCCCTGAGATGTGTGTAAACCTGGTCACCAACTACAAAAAACATCTTACCTCTGTGCTTGCCAACAAGCGTTTCTCCACAAAATACTAAGTCATATTTTGCTTGGGGATAAAATAGTTATTTTACTCACAGAACTGCAACTCCATGTATAACATTTGTATCATGTGGTTTTTTTGGGTTGATATTCTGTCTCTATCATTTAAAATACACCTTTGATAAAAAATTCTAGTGCACATTTCTTTGTAAGTGGGTAAACGTACAAAATATACAGGGGGTCAAATAATTATTTTTCCCACTGTAGCTACCAAGGCATTGTTTTAAAGAATTATCAATGATGAAAGAAAAACACAGTACTTGACTCTGGTAGCACCTTTTCTTTTATATACTCCAGAAGATATCTAAGGATCCCATATATCCACCAGGGAGACAGATTGTGGCTGGCACGGAGTCTGCACTTTTAGTGAAATATGCTGAGTTATTTCTCCCTTGATACAAGGAACGAAATCAGTTATATGTGATACTACTGATTTCTTACAACATATTAAGGATGCAAACAGACTGCATGCTAGTCACCTGGGATAAATCTAGCCTTTATGCCAATATGTCACATGTTTTGAGAATGTTATGTCATCCGCTTCTTAAGAAATCCAAATTGTTTATTACGTCTGAAATTCTGTTTTTTATGGATCTGTTCCGGCTGGTTTAGATTAACAATTATTTCCTTTTTAAGGTACAACATTATTTCCAACTACAGGGTGGGTCTATGAGCTCACATGTTGGATTGCAAAATAAATATCAAGGGTTATCATACATGGCCATCTTGTTCTGCTGTTTCTTTAATAAAATGTCCTTGTATATATTACTATTTTGGAGAAACAACTCAAAAAGGTAAAGACTGCTCTGGAAAACATAAGTACTCGACACAAACTGGTGCAGCTGCCAGTCACCCCAATTTTTTTTTTGCATGTTCTCACTCTATTTCTCAGCTGAGGTTCATGATGATTGATCATACTCCAAAAAAATAGAAGGGGTGGCAACAGGAAATTGTTTCTTGAGAAAAAGGGGGTATACTGGATTGAGCATTTAGATACCCTGCAACATTGTGGACTTAATTGTGATTTACATTTGTTTCTTTAGCCCTGGTTCACACCAGTGCGCCTTTGAAATCGCGCTACTTTAGCGTGATTTCAAAGCCGCAGATCAGTGCAATTTGGACTTCCGATTTCATTGCTGCTTGTGACTTCATTTAACAGAAGTCAATGCAAGGTGCAATGAAAATCACAAACAATGAAGTGCAGGAACCATTTTCAAAAGTTGCTGCATCTGCATCGCAACAATTTGAACAGTTTCATTGCCGACAATGGAGTGCGACTTGTCATGCGATTTTGAATTGTCAAATCACACTGGTGTTAACCAGGGCTTAGTTTATATACATTTTTTCAGACAGATATAAATAATTTTATGTATCTCGAGATACATTAATTTTGGTTGGATGTTCTGTTTTTTTTTTTGTCTCCTTTTGTCGTTTTAGAGAATAATTTACCTGCTTTCCAATTAAAAAGTAGAGTAGAGAAATGGTCCGTTTAAGACCCTCTGTTCACTCATGAGTTGTACATTTACTGTTACTATAAATGGATTACTTTTTATCCAGTGTATCTTTATAAATGTTACTAAGCTGGAAGGACATTTTGTCCGAAAGCTTGCATTGTAATGGAACACTGATGCAGTTAGAACTACTATTATTTTGCTTTGAATTTACAAAGTGTTGCAACCTTGGATTAAAAAAAATAAAAAAATGAATGATATACTCTGTATGTTGTACATGCACACATACTGTAATATATATATATATATATATATATATATATATATATATATATATATATCTCATTATACTGTATGTGTATTACACACACAAATAACCCACTGAAAGCAGTTTTACCAGAAATTAAAATAGGTCAAATGCATACCTACTGTGATATTTCCTCGTTCTGTATGAAGTTTTGTATCGCCTACAAAAAAACAAATAATCAAAATAAGCATAAAAAAAAAAATTAAAAATATATGAGAAAATGAGTAAAGGTATACTTAAAAGTTCACGCCTTTGATAACTGAATTTCAGGTGATGGGGCTTAATTTTGACTTGGATGTGCAGCTTGGGCCTATCATCCAAGGGGCGGCACAGAGACCCTTGGATCAATTTGAAGACTAACACAGATATAATAATAGTTTTTATTTGAAAAGCCTTACATATCTGACTACAGAAATCATCGATTTGGGACGTGAATGACCTTCCATACACAGGCAAACAAACATGACATTACCAATACAATGTATATAGTAGGGTTGCACTAATTTTTTTTATCGGAGAGTACGAGTACCGATACTGTCAGTCAAGTACTCGGCGATACCAAGTACTGACACCTTCGCAGTGCGATCTGAGCCCATATAAAAATAAATAGGCTCAAATTGCACTGCAAAAATTGCATGCGATTTGAACAGGAATGCAGTGCCTGTCCGAATCGCACGCAGTTTACCGCACCGCTCCTGTGTGATCCTAGGCTGAAATCACAGACAAGTCTGGGTTCACACAGGAGCGGTGCGGGAAACCGCATGCGATTCGGACATTATGGGCACAAACTGTACCGCAAAAGTATCTGTTTCGGGTATCGAAGAACTTTCACGAGTACTTGTGAAAATACTTGGCATCGGCACCAATGCCAGTATCGGTGCAACCCTAGTATATAAGGTCTAGATTTTGGAAGCTTTTCCCCATGTAGATCTTTAGGGTGCTGTATTCCATCAGCTGACTATTCTCACGCATTTACCTCCTAGCAAACTCTTCTAAGTAATCCAACAGTGAATCTGTCTGCTATTACACCAGATGTACTAAAGGGCCAAGATGTACACTATATGGAGATGAAGAAGTGAAATAACAGTTGCTCTGAGCATTGGAAATATACTCTTCTAGTCTGTAAAATGGAGAAAGTAGCATACAGTGGTTTCTGATAAGATATTGTTTAAAAAGAAATTATATACAGAAGCATTCACTGGGCATTCAGTCTCCCGTTTTCAAGGAAATGTAGTATCTATAAAAGGCTCTGAAGCCACGTTCTAAAGATCAATGAAAACCCTTAATTTAATTTCTAGTATACTGTGTACATATTTTATCCAACAGTATGAAGTCTTTCTGCGGCTCCACTTCCGGATTTCCAAAATGACACAGCCCACAGTGATCTAAGGAGCATTCTCCCCCATCACAAGCAGATGTTCACATCCTTCACAATGACTAAGGCTTTCATATGAAGGTCCAAGCCATTCTACAAAATCTGGCTTATCAAAAAAAAAACAAAAAAACACACAACACTACAAAAGAGCTACATTTTATTCATTTGCAGCTATGAAAACATCAACCTACCGAGTAAAAACGACTGAAAATTCTATGTATCCTTTCAACTGTGACCAATAAAACAAACTGGTAAATTATGGCCAAAATATTTCTATAATGGTAAAGTAGATCTGTGAAGAAGTGAAATTAGTCATCCTTTCCGTGCAGTGTCCTCTGTATGGGAGTATTACTGCATTGAAAGGTAATAAAATGATTTGATGAGTATTTACACAGCTTGACAAAGAAGCAGCAACTGTGTCTTTCACAAGACAGCTACATGGCAAATGAAGAGCGTGGAATTAGAAAGGTTTGGAATGAGAAGTTCATCTTTAGCGGAGGAGGACATTGCTGAGGGAATATTGTAGGAAAGACTGAGGAGGTTTGGATGTTTAGGGCTGCAACATGATATACTGCTTGACTGACATTTCATTACACTTCTGTTTATCAAAGTCACTGTGTTGAGGGCTAGAAACATTAAAGTGATATTAAAAGTCTATTTATTTATTTTTGTTTCAAAATATGTTATACTTACCTGCTCTTTGTAATGGTTTTGCACAGAGCAGCCCAGATCCTCCTTTTCTGAGTCCCTCTTTGGCACTCCTGGACCCTCCCTCCTGTTGAGTGCCCCCCACAGCAAGCAGCTTGCTATGGGGGCACCCTAGCCGAGGCTCTGTGTCTATTCAGACTTTGACATTGCACCTGTGTTACTCTAATAGTGGGTGCAATGCTTTGCAGGAACCTGTGAAAAAAACAAACAAACCCCCCCCCCCCTTTTTTTTTTAAGTTGGACTTTAAGTGCCGGTTCACACTTGTGGGTTTGCAGGTTTCTCGCATCGCACCCGACTTGCAAAGGTAGTTCACACTGCCCTATGCGAACTGCTGGGAGCATCAATACATTGTTAGTGACACCCCCATTTCAGCTCGCATATCGCACTACGAACTGACAGACATGAATCGGATCGCATGGATGTGAACACTCATACGATCTGATTCTGGTGCGGACCAAAAAAGGGTCCTGTGCGAGTTTGGTTCGAATGCAATGCAAATTCAGCCATACTATCTGTATTGCTGAAATCGCATCACATGGACATTGCATGTGATTTGCACTGCAGTGCGGTGCGAATCACAGGCAATCTCGCACAGCGCACTAATTTGAACCAACACTAAATGGTGTCCACACATTTGTAACAAATGTACCCAACTACACTCTCTTGAAAAGTAACTTAATTGCTTGTCTGTGGATGCCTGTTCTTTGAATTCACACAATCGATTATAATTGTGCATGCAATGCCAAGCTGCTGCTAACAAAGCAAACAGAATATCAGCACGCATTAAAAACGGGATCAACTCCAGAGATAAAACGATAATTCTCCCGCTCTACAAGACTCTGGTCCGGCCGCACCTAGAGTATGCTGTCCAGTTCTGGGCACCAGTCCTCAGGAGGGATGTACTGGAAATGGAGCGAGTACAAAGAAGGGCAACAAAGCTAATACAGGGTCTGGAGGATCTTAGTTATGAGGAAAGGTTGCGAGCACTGAACTTATTCTCTCTGGAGAAGAGACGCTTGAGAGGGGATAGGATTTCAATTTACAAATACCGTACTGGTGACCCCACAATAGGGATAAAACTTTTTTGCAGAAGAGAGTTTAACAAGACTCGTGGCCACTCATTACAATTAGAAGAAAAGAGGTTTAACCTTAAACTACGTAGAGGGTACTTTACTGTAAGAACAGCAAGGATGTGGAATTCCCTTCCACAGGCGGTGGTCTCAGCGGGGAGCATTGATAGCTTCAAGAAACTATTAGATAATCACCTGAATGACCGCAACATACAGGGATATACAATGTAATACTGACATATAATCACACACATAGGTTGGACTTGATGGACTTGTGTCTTTTTTCAACCTCACCTACTATGCAACTATGTTAATAAACATAGTTGTCAACAATTTTCATTATCGATTAGTTGATCAGCCGATTAGTTAGCCATCATACAGAAATTATTATTTACTGTATGAACAGTGTACTGTGTATACCGACATGTATGAACGGTGTACTAAGCTGTATGTGTGCTGCATTGTGTATACATGTTAGTATACACAGTGCAACACACATACAGCTCTGTACACCGTTCATACATGTTAGTAAGTGCTTGAGAACTTGTGAATGTGTGAGGAGCAATGTCTCATATATATATTTTTTAAATTAATTAAATTGCATACTACACTTTTTTTTTTTTTAACGTTTTTATTGGATTAATCGAAACAATAAAATTGGCCAACTGATTATGAATATACTTGTTAGTTGCAGCCCTACATGCGTGCGATCGCTTGTGGCTACTTCTAAAGCCGGTCAAAGATGAGTCCCTGCTGAAGCGGCCGAGATTGGAACCATGTATGAGCAGGCTGATTGTACCAAAGGTGATCGATTGACTTGGTTGCAACCAGCATGCCTGATTTTTCATGCAATTGTTGCTAGTGGTTATAGCTGCTAGAAATAAGCACTGTGTTCTCCCAGCAGGGACAACATCCCGCACCCCCACCCCCCAGGGAGAACACAACAGCTTCACGGGAGGGATTCCCCTATCAGCACTGTGTTGATGGGGAATGGAGCAATTTTCTTTCCTGCAATCCGTGGTTGCAGGAAAGAAAAAATCACACCATCTTTGGCAGGATTAAGTTTGTAGGATTGCCTAATATTTTGTCCTTGATTAGCTAGTTAACCACATTTTCCTCTTTTTTTTTAACCTTGTAATATGTTTTGTGAAATTGAAGGCCACACTTGGGAACAAACAAGGTCAACTTATATGCATTTCAAACATTAAATCAAATGTAGGTATTAAAAAAATGCACAACTGGATGTTTAAAGCGGGGGTCCACCTATCTATCGTTTTTTTTTTTTTTAGTTCATTCACAAACTTTTCTTCTCAGCATTACATACTCACATATTGTGTGTAATATGTCCGCCTGTGTCAGATTTCGTCAGAAAGAATAACTTATATTATTCACTGCAGGCGGTTTCCATCTTCATTGTGGGCATTTGAAGCCCACAAGCATTTATTTCCTGGATGTGGTGAATGCTGTGCTCCCAGCATTCACTGCTCGTTCCCGCACATGCTCAGTGGCATCCTGGGAAGCCTGAGACTAGCTCCCAGGAGTCTGGGAGAGGCTAGAGACACGCCTACTCCCACGGGAGGAGAACCAGGAAGTGCAAAGAAGAATAGAAATATAAAAGGTAATTACGGCGATTTAAATTTTTTTAAACGGCATGTCAGCATCTAGGCAAGGAAGAGAATACATACAGATATTGTTCAAAATTTGGGTGGAACCCCGCTTTAAACAGGTACATTTTACCCCTATGAGACAACTGGTGTCAAGAAGGGAAAAGCACCTGAAGCTCTCCTCTCTCGTGTCCTTCCTCTTCAGGGTAAGGCACCCCCTTTCTCACGTTTGTGACACAGATGAAAACATTGGGATAAACCTTCTTTATATTAGGTATGAGTAAAGATTTAAGATATGTTTAAGTCCTAACTGATAAATCTAAGGCTGGCCATACATTATACAATTTTCCTTTAGATTTACCAAAACCATATAATATTGGGTCAAACCTAAACACTTTCAATTTCTATGCAATCAGGCAGGGCCCTGCACTACACAGTAAATCTAAACAACATTTATTAAGAAAATATTATAATGTATGGCCAGCTTAAGAGCCATCTAGATGCGTTCAACTAGATTTGGTCTTTGATTCTACCTGCAGGGTGAGCCCACCACACAATCTCCTCCTAAGGTCATTATCTAGTATGGCTACACAGCTGCTGACTGCACACAGCTGGATAACTAGAAAACACAATCTGTCCAGAATCTTTTCTCTCCTCCCCAAGGAGGGTTTCTATTATGTAATTCCATGGCATGTATTCCTTTTAGTCTAATGTAGAAAAAAGGAAAGCTATGGAATAAACTCCTATGCTCACTGCTGCAGGATTATCGAGGGTTGTTTGTGGGTGGAAGGAAATGGCTTACAAACAAAGGAAAAAAATATCTGAAAACAATGGAAAACAGGAACAGCAGCAATAAAAATAAAACCGGATCCCTTGAGGCTTCCAAATTTATAATAAAGTGTAATGCCCTGTACACACGATCGGACATTGATCGGACATTCCGACAACAAAATCCATGGATTTTTTCCAATGGATGTTGGCTCAAACCTGTCTTGCATACACACGGTCGCACAAAGTTGTCAGAAAATCCGATCGTTCTGAACGCGGTGACGTAAAACACGACGTCGGGACTATAAACGGGGCAGTAACCAATAGCTTTCGTCTCTTAATTTATTCTGAGCATGCGTGGCACGTTGTGCATCGGATTTGTGTACACACGATCGGAATTTAACCGATCGGATTTTGTTGTCGGAAAACGTTATAGCCTGCTCTCAAACTGTGTGTCGGAAATTCCGACGGAAAAAGTCCAATGGAGGCCACACACGATCGGAATTTCCGACAACACAATCCAATTGCACTTTTTCTGTTGGAAAATTTGACCGTGTGCACAGGGCATAAGAATTTTGTAGCTATGAAAATGCAGCAATGCATGTTTATGATGCACGCACATACCATAAAGTGTTAAAATGGTTTTTTGTCACGCTTTGCAAAGTGGGCACAGAACATTTAGAAGTAGAACTATAGCCTCCCTTTAAAAAACAGGTGCTGCAGCACTTCATTATCAATGCAACTTCCTACAGTTTTCTCAAAGTCCTCCTGAAAATGTCCCATAAATATTTCTTGATCCTGCCAGTCAAGTTCACCAAATGTAGCTTCCTGTGACGTGGCGCAACGATGCTGCACTGCTCCTGAATATAGAGCACAGTTGTTCACTCTCATGTGAGCTGCTAAGACTTAGACTGCTTTCACACTGAGGCACTTTACAGGCACTATAGCGCTAAAAGTAGCGCCTGCATAGCGCCTCTCCTCTCACTCCAGTGTGAAAACCGAAGTGCTTTCACACTGGAGCAGTGCGCTTGCAGGAAGGTAAAAAAGTCCTGCAAGCAGCATCTTTGCAGCGCTGTAGGAGCGATCTACACACCGCTCCTAAAGCACCCCTGCCCACTGAAATCAATGGGCAGCGCCGGAAGGTTTTAACCCTTTTTCGGCCGCTAGTGGGGGTTAAAAGCCCCCCGCTAGTGGCCGAATAGCGCCACTAAAACGACGGTTAAGCACTTGACCGCCGACGCCCCTAACGCCCCAGTGTGAAAGTAGCTTAAAAGTGAGATGAGAAGATGTTGCAGGGGGTGTGGCTATCAGCATGCTCACTGCTGATTCATAAGCCTATATAGCATGTCCTTCCCCCTGGTTTCTAAATTGCCAGTGCTGCCTCTGGTGCATAAAAATCATTCGTTTTTGCAGAGTGATGGTGGGACTTTGGTTACATAGACAGTGTTTATTTACCTAATCACTGGTCCTGTGCTAAAAATTCACTGCAATAATCCATGGCCTGTGCATTTTCATCTAAAGCCTCGTACACACTAACAGTTTTTTTTTTCATTCAACCCAGTGGATTGAACGAAAAAAAAACCTGACCGCTCCGGCTCGGAGCCACTGTACTAACTGTCCGACGTTAGTACAGCGATCTCCCCCGCCGAGCTGTTGTGCTCTGACAGGGGTACGGCTCCCCAGCCAGAACACTCCGATCAGCCAATGGCTGAGTGCGCTGATCGGGAGCCGGTCGGCTGCTGGTTATCCAGCATCCTTGGCTGGCTTCTGTCGGACCGACTCAGATACACACAGGCCGAATGACAGCCGGATTTTATTGAGCTGGCCGATATCTCCCAACACTTGGCCTGTATGTACTAGGCACAATATGTGAAGCCTTCTGCCATAAGCACTACATGTTACCACATTGCCGTGAACACAATACATTTTATACTGTGTCCTTGACAACAGGGTATTGGACAGCCCTTATGAAGGAAAAGTGCTAACAGTTCATGTGCATCTCACTTAAGACTTGTGGCTCTTGACTGTTCCAATGTCATTTAAAAAAAAATTAAAATAACACAAGGACGTGAGAATAGGAGAGAAGCAAATAGTTACGATCATTTCCTGAGTTTGTTTGACCACCATTGTAATAGGGAGATTCTACACTGACCACCAATATAAAAGGGCTTTCTATTAGGGGTGACTATTCCACTCTCTATGCAGTGCTATTAATTCCCTTCTCTGAACCATTGCATTCTGTATGGCATGTTGCACACCACCCACTCTGGACCACTGTGTTCTGTACTTTGTGCTGCGTGTTAAACAACCTAGACCACTGCACTCTACACATCTTAGTACAGACTGCTGTTTTGCTGTACGCTACATAGTCTGGACCAGTGTATCTGCTACGGGAAAAGGGAAAAAAAAAATAATTCTCCCAACCCCTGTACAATCAGGTGCTTTACTACAGATAGCAGCAGGGAGGACGGGAGAGCCAGGAGGTGGTGCAGACTTTGCTTCCTCCTCCCCTCTGTACACAGGCATTAACACACGATCACGTTCAGATCCAAATATATAGCAGTTGGTTACCCCACCCCCCCATCTCCTCCTCACACTGCTCCTGTCGCAGCAGCAGAAATTGCGAGTGGGGGGTAGTAATCAAACCCTAAAATAGAATATTAAAAAAAGATATGAATTGCTCTACAGTGAAGATAAACAGCTGCTAACACAAATGGTGCAAATAAATAGTTTAACAATAGTGCTGGGCTTAGTGTTAACTAGGGATGGGCTTTATGTTTGGGTCGAACTCATGTTCGACTCAAACATTGGCTGTTCGCCCATTCGCCGAATAGCGAACAATTTGGGGTGTTCGCGGCAAATTCGAAAGCCGCGGAACACCCTTTAAAAGTCTATGGGAGGAATCAAAAGTGCTAATTTTAAAGGTTAATATGCAAGTTATTGTCATAAAAAGTGGGGACATGTATCAATGCAAAAAAAAAAAAGTTTTAAAAATGGCTGTTCTAAACACGGGAAACATGCGCCACTTTACAGGCATACTATAGACACCCCCAGGTACGAAATTTAAAGGAATATTACACTTTTATTGTTTCACTTTAAGCATTATTAAAATCACTGCTCCCGAAAAAACGGACGTTTTTAAAACTTTTTTTTTGCATTGATACATGTCCCCTGGGGCAGGACCCGGGTCCCCAAACACTTTTTAAAGACAAAACCATGCATATAAGCCTTTAAAATGAGCACTTTTGATTTTCCATGTTCGTGTCCCATAGACTTTTTTTGCCTGTTCGCATGTTCTGGTGCGAACCGAACGGGGGGGTGGGGGGGGGGGGTGTTCGGCCCATCCCTAGTGATAACTGATTAAATATAGCAACAATTGTAAAACAAAGTGTCAATACTATTGAGTGAATGCAAATACCACTGTGAATCACGTACACTGTAATTACGGTCATACATAATAAAGTATCAATATTGCAAGGTGAGTATATATTTTATAAATCACTGTTAATCATAATACCCTTTGGACAAAGCACTGCTACAAGTTTGAAACACGTGCAGCCATCCAGATTTTATCTTCGGTGTTACTAAAGCTTTAATTGGTGCTGAAGCCCTCTAGCAGCTTGTTTAAAGTGGGAGTAAGTTGGGAAAGGCTACAAAAAAAAAAAAAAAATCCTGCTGCACTGAAGCTGTTCCCAAGAGCACAGTGGCCTCCATAATTCTCAAATGGAAGAGGTTTGGCCCAACTGGGACTCTTTCAAGAGCTGGTGCCCGGCCACACTGAGCAATCGGAGGAGAAGGGCCTTAGTAAGACAGGTGACCAAGAACCCGATGAGATCCTGTGTGGAGATGGGACATAATTCTAGAAGGATAACCATCACTTCACCAATCTGGGCTTTATGACATAGTGGCTAGATGGAAGCCTCTCCTCAGTGCAAAACAGATACAATCCCATTTGGAGTTTGCAAAAAGCTTGGGTTCTTGGTCATCTCCCATACTAAGGCAATTCTCTCCCCGACTGCTCATTTTGGCCAGGCGACCTGCTCTTGGAAGAGTCCTGGTTGTGCCAAACTTCTTCCTTTTAAGAATTAAGGAGCTCTGCAGGCACTTCTTTTTGACCTCAGGGCTTTTCTTCTGATACAGTATGCACCATTAGCTGTGAGGTCTTTTATAGAGTGATGTGTACCTTTCCAAATCATGTCCAATCAATTTACCACAGGTGGACTCCAATCAAGGTGAAGAAACATTTCAGCAATGATCAAGAGAAATGGGAGGCACTTGAGCTAAATTCCAAGCATTGTTGCAAAGGGTTTGAACACTTATTGCAATGTGATATTTGTTTTCTTTTTTTAAATAAATACAGACATTTCTAAAATCCTGTTTTTCCTTCGTCATTATGGGGTACGGAGTGTAGATTAATGAGAAAAAAAATATGAATTTAAACAACAACTGTAGTATCAGGCTGCAAAATAGCAAAATTAAAATGGTGAATGGGGATCTGAACACTTTATGAATGCACTATATTTATCTAAATGAAAATCTGTATTATAGATTACAGTGTTAAAATTTGGAAAATATATATTTATTTGGATATCAATTTTGTTTTTTCCAGCCCTGCAACAGCTGATACTAAGCAGTGCCTGCTATAACTTCGGTGTCACCCAGCCCATGTTATAACTGAAAAATCTAAATCAAGTACTACAGGAAATGGGGAAGCTTTTGCTTCATGTTCTCATTAAAGCATGTATAAAAGGTTGTTCTTTTTCTATAGTGCTACGATGCATTTCCATTCTAGATACAGCATGTGGAGTCCTTTAATAAGAATCAGAGGCAAACACATAAAAACTATCACATTACAATGATATATGGGTACATGTCCCCTTGAAAGCACACAATGATTGCGAGCCAAGCATAAATAAGTCATTCCTGCCTTGAACTGAGTCACTGTACCGTAGTATCCTGCTTAAAATGGGACCTGTCATAACAGTTTTCGGAAAAAACAGTAAAAAAAAAAAAAAAAAAAAAAAAAAAAAAGCTAGGAACACCTTGTTCAGAGGAAGGAATGTTAATATGTTTAGTAATGCACTATAATTTGAAATAACACTTCTGAGTGGAGAAAAGTTAGATTGATAAAGCTTTCATAATACAGAAAAACTACATTAGAAGTTAGCATGCAACTTTAAGACCTCATGCACACAGGACATTTTTACAGCTGCTGTTTTTGGCTTGAGGTGTTTTTTCGTGCAGCCAATAAACTCCCCAGCATGTTATCCTATGTGTCCATGCACACATACAGTGTCTTGCAAAAGTATTCACCCCCTTGGCTTTTTACCTATTTTGTTACATTGCAGCCTTTAAATTTAGTTCAATGTTTTTTTAATCTGAATTATATGTGATGGATCAGAACACAATAGTCTAAGTTGGTGAAGTAAAATTAGAAAAATATATACATAAAACTATTTTTCAGAAATAAAAAAACTGATAATTGGCATGTGCGTATGTATTCACCCCCTTTGTTATGAAGCCCATAAAAAGCTCTGGTGCAACCAATTACCTTCAGATGTCACATAATTAGTGAAATGATGTCCACCTGTGTGCAATCTAAGTTTCACATGATCTGTCATTACATATACACACCTTTTTGAAAGGCCCCAGAGGCTGCAACACCTAAGCAAGAGGCACCACTAACCAAACACTGCCATGAAGACCAAGGAACTCTCCAAACAAGTAAGGGACAATGTTGTTGAGACGTACAAGTCAGGGTTAAGTTATAAAAAAAAATCCAAATCTTTGATGATCCCTAGGAGCACCATCAAATCTATCATCACCAAATGGAAAGAACATTGAACAACAGCAAACCTGCCAAGCGACGGAAGCACACCAAAACTCACGGACCGGGCAAGGAGAACATTATTCAGAGAGGCAGCACAGAGACCAAAGGTGACCCTGGAGGAGCTGCAGAGTTCCACAGTAGAGACTGGAGTATGTGTACATAGGACAACAATAAGCCGTACAATCCATAGAGTTGGGCTCTATGGCAGAGTGGCCAGAAGAAAGCCATTACTTTCAAATACACTGCTAAAGCAACACTTGAGTGGTTTAAGGGGAAACATGTAAATGTGTTGGAATGGCCTAGTCAAAGCCCAGACCTCAATCCAATAGAAAATCTGTGGTCAGGCTTAACCACTTAAGGACCAGCCTCGTTTTGGATTTTAGGTGTTTACATGTTTAAAACAGGTTTTTCTGCTAGAAAATTACTTAGAACCCCCAAATATTATATATGGTTTTTCTTCTAACACCCTAGAGAATAAAATGGTGGTCATTGCAATACTTTTTTTTGCACTGTATTTGCGCAGCGGTCTTAAAAGCGCACTTTTTTTTGGAAAAAATTAACTTTTTTGAATAAAAAAAAAATAAGACAACAGTAAAGTTAGCCCAATTTTTTTTTATACTGTGAAATATAATGTTACGCCAAGTAAATTGATACCCAACATGTCATGCTTGAAAATTGCGCCCGCTCGTGGAATGGCGTCAAACTTTTACCCTCAAAAATCTCCATAGGCAACGTTTAAAAAAATTCTACAGGTTGCATATTTTGCGGTACAGAGGAGGTCTAGGGCTAGAATTATTGCTCTCGCTCTACCGGTCGCGGCGATACCTCACATGTGTGGTTTGACCACCGTTTTCATATGCGGGCACTACTCGCGTATGCGTTCGCTTCTGCGCGCGAGCTCGTCGGGACAGGGGGTTTTAAAATTTTTTTTTTATTTTTATTATTTATTTTGCAATATTTTATTTATTTTTACACTGTTTAAAAAAAAAAAAAAAAATGGTGTCACTTTTATTCCTATTACAAGGAATGTAAACATCCCTTGTAATAGAAAAAAGCATGACAGGACCTCTTAAATATGAGATCTGGGGTCAAAAAGACCTCAGATCTCATATTTACACTAAAATGCAATAAAAATTTAAAAAAAAGCCATTTAGAAAAATGACATTTGAAAAAAATGTGCCTTTAAGAGGCGTGGACGGAAGTGACGTATTGACGTCGCTTCCACCCAGCAGTGTATTGGAGACGAGTGAGCGCCATCTTGGCCTCACTTGTCTCCAGACACACCACAGGATAGGACGCGATTGCCTCCGCCGCTACCGACGGCTCCGGTAAGCGGCGGAGGGCACCGGATCGCGGTGGGCCCTCTGCCGCCACCGATAAAAGTGATCTCGCGGCGAATCCGCCACAGGGACCACTTTTATCTGAAAGCTGGCCGCCGCTAGCTGCTGCCATAACAACGATATCCCCGTTCAAACTTAGGACGTACATCGTCGTGCGGCGGTCTTGAAGTGGTTAAAGATTGCTGTTCACAAGCGCAAACCATCCAACTTGAAGGAGCTGGAGCAGTTTTGCAAGGAGGAATGGGCAAAAATCCCAGAGGTAGGATGTGGCAAGCTCATAGAGACTTATCCAAAGCAACTTGGAGCTGTGATAGCCGCAAAAGGTGGCTCTACAAATTATTGACTTTAGGGGGGTGAATAGTTAAGCACATTGACTTTTTCTGTTATTATGTCCTATTTGTTGTTTGCTTCACAATAAAAAAAACAAAAAACAAAACAACATCTCCAAAGTTGTGGGCATGTTCTATAAATTAAATGATGCAAATCCTCAAACAATCCATGTTAATTTCAGGTTGTGAGGCAACAAAACATGAAACATGCCAAGGGGGTGAATACTTTTGCAAGGCACTGTAGGCTGTTATCAGCGTTTTTTGGCAGGGCTGTTTTCTGTCTGGAAAAAAAAAAAAAAAAAAACAGGAACTAGAGGGTTTCTAAGAGGAGTTTTACAGCTGTAAAAACACTAATGCCCTGTACACACGATCGGATTTTCTGTCGGAAAATGTGATAGGACCTTGTTGTCAGAAATTCCGACCGTGTGTAGGCTCCATCACACATTTTCCATCGTAATTTCCAACACACAAAGTTTGAGAGCTTGCTATAAAATTTTCCAACAACAAAATCCGTTGTCGGAAATTCCGATCGTGTGTACACAAATCCGACGCACAAAGTGCCACGCATGCTCAGAATAAATTAAGAGACAAAAGCTATTGGCTACTGCCCCGTTTATAGTCCAGACGTACGTGTTTTACGTCACCGCGTTCAGAACGATCGGATTTTCCGACAACTTTGCGTGATCGTGTGTATGCAAGACAAGTTTGAGCCAACAACCGTCAGAAAAAAATTCATGGATTTTGTTGTCGGTATGTCTGATCAATGTCCGACAGTGTGTACAGGGCATAACTCTGATAAAAGCTTAAAACCGCTGAAAAGCGCGGCTATTCTGCGTTTATCAGAGTATAGCTTTGCTGAAAAAAAGCTAAAAAATGCTGCAAAACTCATTCTACAGCTACAGCTTTCTACAGCTAACGCTACCACCGTTTTTATAATGTCCTGTGAACATGAGGCGTAAAACTGAATCTTAGCCAAAGTAGAATGTTGAATTCAAATCTATATTTATGTTGTATCTGTATCCAATTATTCAGTGTTCCAGGACCTTGAAATCCTAAGAAATCAAGGAGGATCATTAAAGGGGTGCATATCTGTACAGAGCATACATTTGCGTACATTTGCTGAATGGGAAATGCAAACAGAAATACGGGAACTGCTACTACTAAGGTGTATTTAAAATGTTTAGGGTATCAGGCCATCATTCGGATATTCAATATTTAATGGATACCTGACATTATGAAAGTCAGAATACTTCTGCACTTGTTTAATTTATCATCTGCATGCTTGTTCCAGGACAGTGACATGCTTGGTAGTGAAGCAATGTGACAAAGATATCAATCACATTTTAAAGAGTCAGCTGTCCTCATTCTAGCCTCACACGGTCTACTGATTACTCAATGTGATGTAAACTCATTTTTTTAAAGCCGAATTCCAACTTCATTTTTACTAGAACTGAGTGGAATGATCAATCCAAAAAATATATCATAGCTCTGTACTATGTTGCTCTGTTGTCTGCAGATCCCCTGATATTCTGCGTTTAGGTGTGACTTTGTGTCATGTGACACTCTGTATATCCTGCAGCAGCTAGAGTCTTTCAGACTCTGCAAATGATGTAAATTCCTTCACTGCTCTGATGGTGGGTGGGATTGAATACATCCCAAATATCATTCAATCCTGCCCAGTCACACCTACAGAAAGAGTCCAAACCTCCAAAAGTACCAAAATCTAGCTGTGCTGCTGCTGGGCAGGATTGAATGGATCACAATTAGAATTCAATCCTGCCCAATTAAATATGCCGACCAGTGTGAACTAGGTGGACCACCCTTCAAATCCCACACTCCCAGAGATCCATTCCTCAGATCCCCCCCCCCCCTCCCCCACAGCCCTGCTCTCTGTGAAGCGGTTAATTTGAATATGAAAGAAACCCCTTAATAATAACCTCCCATAGCCCTTCCTTAGTAGTCTTGCAGGAAGCCATTATTCTTTTGCATGCTGCAAGACAGGAATGACACAGGAGGAGGTATGACACTTTACACCTTTCTCCACCCACATGAAGGCCCAGAAACACCCACAGTAACCCTAAGACCCCCCCACATCTACTATCAGAACTGATACAAATGACTCCCATAGCCCGCCCTGAAGCTACAGAGGTTCAAAGGATCATGGGAGATGTAGTATCAGGACTGGCAAAGGAAAGAAACAGGAAATCAGAGAACTTTGAATTTCACCCAGGAGGAGTGACATCACAGACACAGAAACCTGCTGTATACAGCTAAAGGAGGTAAGTTGCACACAAACTGACAGCTGGGTTGAGATTCATTTACATGCACAATGCTGTTATTTTGAAGAAGAAAGGCTGGAGTTATATCATAGCTAAAGCCAAGAATGATGAAAACCGCTGTCAAGTTTTTACTGCTGCAACCACTGGGAAGATTTCCCCTCACTTCCAGTCCAGGTGACAAGACTTTTACAAGGGAAGAGTATAAGAGGAAACCTTCTCCACTGGCATACAGACAGCATATCAAATCATGACAGATGTTCTTATTTTCCTCCACTCTACAATGAAGGGTATTCTTATTGATGTTTGTGTCTTTGTAGGAGAAATTTTCCATCTCATCTATGTTGTGACCACACTGCCACTCAGACAGAAAGTGAGAGGAAAGCTACCAAATGGAGATGCACACAATAAAGTGGTTGTAAACCCTTACATATACCCAGTGAAGTGGCTGGCCTCAGGTGATATACGGGTACAACTTAAGTAGGAGAATTTGTTTTATCTCTGCTTATCTGCAGTCTTCTCTTATCTACATCTGTCCAAAGTTCAAAATTTATACAACCTGTCTGAGCTGTCAGAAAAGCCAAAAGTTGAATTTAAACGCTACAGAGCTCAGTGAGGAGAGCTGAGAGCCAATTGGAGGTCTGAAGTCATCAATCACAGGCTGTGTGCTGGAGGTCCTATCTCCTGTCACCTTTTTACCACTTGGTGTCAGGAAAACTCATACAGAGAGTAGACAAAAAATTACAGTTACAGTTTGTGCTCTGCATTGAAACAAAAACACACTATAGAGGAATATGCTTTGTTTATATTTCATGCCTGAGGTTTACAACCAGCTTAATAAAAGCCCTCCACTCTTTCAAACACTATTAACCGCTTGCCGCCCGCTAGCCGTCATTTGATGGCCAGGCGGCGCGGCTCTCGTTCTGGGTGGGCGTCATATGATGTCCGTCCATTTAAACAGGGAATGCGTGCGATCGTGTGCGCATCCCCATACCTTCGGTGGCAGCGTGTCACAGAGACACCTCTCGCCACCGAGGGGGGGTGAACAGCCTTGGGCATGGCTGTTTACCACGTGATCGGCCGTGATGAAGGTACCCGAGTACCTGTCACCAGCCTATCAGAGTACCCGAGTACCTGTCTGCAGCCCATCAGAGTACCCGAGTACCTGTCTGCAGCCCATCAGAGTACCCGAGTACCTGTCTGCAGCCCATCAGAGTACCCGAGTACCTGTCTGCAGCCCATCAGAGTACCCGAGTACCTGTCTGCAGCCCATCAGAGTACCCGAGTACCTGTCTGCAGCCCATCAGAGTACCCGAGTACCTGTCTGCAGCCCATCAGAGTACCCGAGTACCTGTCTGCAGCCCATCAGAGTACCCGAGTACCTGTCTGCAGCCCATCAGAGTACCCGAGTACCTGTCTGCAGCCCATCAGAGTACCCGAGTACCTGTCTGCAGCCCATCAGAGTACCCGAGTACCTGTCTGCAGCCCATCAGAGTACCCGAGTACCTGTCTGCAGCCCATCAGAGTACCCGAGTACCTGTCTGCAGCCCATCAGAGTACCCGAGTACCTGTCTGCAGCCCATCAGAGTACCCGAGTACCTGTCTGCAGCCCATCAGAGTACCCGAGTACCTGTCTGCAGCCCATCAGAGTACCCGAGTACCTATCTGTAGCCCATCAGAGTACCCAAGTACCTATCTGCAGTCCATCAGAGTACCCGAGTACCTATCTGCAGCCCATCAGAGTACCCGAGTACCTATCTGCAGCCCATCAGAGTACCCGAGTACCTATCTGCAGCCCATGCCTAATAGAATATACGTTGGGGGGTTTGCTTTCCAAAATGGGGTCATTTTGTGGGTAATTCCACTGTCCTGGTGCTCAAGGACCTTCAAAGGTGTGATAGGTAGAAATGAACTGAGATGTGTAATTTATGCTCCTAGAACGCCTGAAGGTACTACTTCAATGTTGGGCCTCTGTATGTTGCCGGGCTGTGTAAAAGGCTCACACATGTGGTATCGCCATACTCGGCAAGAGTAGCAATATGTATTTTTGGGTGTCATTTTTACTATATACATGCTATGTGTTAGAAATATCTTATAAATTCACAACTTTGTGTAAAAAAAAAATGCATTTTCATTTTTTTCCCACATTTTCCAAAAACTTCTGGAAAAAAATGAACCATTCAAAAGACTCATAATGCCTCATAGATTAAACGTTGGGGTGTTTGCTTTCCAAAACAGGGTCATTTTGTGGGTAATTCCATTGTCCTGGTGCTCCAGGGCCTTCAAAAGTGTAATAGGTGGTTGAGAAATGAGATGTGTCATTTATGCTCGTAGAACACCTGAAAGTGCTACTTCAATGTTGGGCCTTTGTATGTGGCCAGGCTGTGTAAAAGTCTCACGCATGTGGTATCGCCATGCTCAGGAGGAGTAGCAGAATGTATTTTGGGGTGTAATTTGTTGTATGCATATGCTGTGTGTGAGAAATAACCTGATAATATGACAATTTTGTAAAAAAACAAAAAAAAAAACATAAACAAACACACAACATCTTCATTTTGCAAAGAATTGTGGGAAAAAACTACAACTTAAAAAAACTCACCATGCTACTTACTTAATACCTTGGAATGTCTACTTTTTAAAAAGGGGTCATTTGGGGGGTAGTTGTACTTTCCTAACTTCTTAGGGCCTCAAGAAATGAGATTCATCTGATGTAGTGAAGGCCTTATCAGATGTGATCAATTTTCAGTGGCTGGAACCACAGTTTTTAGACTCTATAACTTTCACAAAGACCAAATAATATACACTAATTTGGGTTATTTTTACCAAAACATATGTAGCAGTAAGGGGGTGTAAATGCACCGTATTGAGGTGGTAAAAAAAATAAAAAGTTTTTGCTAGAGCTGGGCCTTATAGCAAATATTTTCTTTAGGTTAACATAGCAATGGAAGCCAGGCTAAATGTAAATTATATTAGCCTTTACCTTCACATGGATGTTCAATCCCTATCACCCAATGCCGAGACATGCATTTCCAGGTGCTGGGCAAGAAGGTTTTTTTACATTTAGCCCTGCTGTAGGCAAGCAGTGGGGTTTATAGCCGACGGTCAGTGCTCTTGTAAACGCAATCCAAGCGACTAATTGGCCGCATCAGTAGGAGGGGACGTAGTTTCCCCCCATCCCAACCGGGACACCCAATCGACCTGCTGGCGCTTTCAGCGGACAAAGAAGCCTTTGGCTTCACAGCCGGGTGCGCACCGTGCCTCCTCAATGGTTAGGAAATCTTCTGGGACCTGTGATGTGTCCCAGAAGATTGTGGAGAGGGAGGGGGAAGAGAAGAACTTCCGCTCGGATCGCCTAAGCGGCCTGAGCGAAAGTGAGTAGGTACCTATCAAAATTAGGTACCCCCCCGAAAAAAAAAAGGCATGTCAAAAGGGACATGACATAGTAAGGGGGGAGGAATGCTTAAAGCGGAACTTCCCCTTTTGGGTGGAGCTCCGCTTTAATAAGCGGGTGCTTCAAGTAGTACAAGGTAAATGTGTCTGGCAGTTGAGGGGTTAACTGTTAGCCACTGGCTCAGCTCCTTCCCGTTCTCCTCTGCTTATACAGAAAGACCATAAAACTATCTCTCCGTGCGTGTGTCTCTGGTGATCGGCATAGTTAATGCCAATCATTGATGTCTGGGTTGTCACAGTGCCTTCCTAATGTCACAAGTAAGATCTGTAGCCCCTGCCTGCCTGTGTGGTTGTCCAGCATGTATGGGGTTAAATAGTTTGAGGGAACTTGTCAGCTTTAACTCAGGAGAGGAAAACTGCTTCTGTGGGGAGGTCCAGACCGGGTCTCTTAGACTTGCTGGTCCACCCACTGCAGCAAGCAGGAAGTGTTGGCTGAACTAAACTAGATGAGGGACATGACAAGACCAGTGGAAGGTAAGGCATAGCAGCCTGCGTTATTGCAAACAGGAAACCAAAGGGAATCAACCCCATTATTTAAAAAATGCACAGGCTGTTTCTCAAAAACTACAGAGGCAATTTAGAAGACGGACTACATATTCTACAAAGGTAGGAAAGCAGCATTAAAACTATGAAACAAAGGTTTTTGCCCGGAGTTCTGCTTTAAGTCACCATAAAGCCCCTTTCCTTTTCAAAAGCCCCAGACATTCCTAAAAGCACCTCTGCCTAATAAACATCAACCCTTCATATTTTCCATCCTGGGAATATATATATTTTTTTTATCGGGACAAGTAGATTGTCACGAAAGACAAGTAGATTGGGACCCAGATTTAGTCCCTTGGACATGTAGTTTTTTATAAACAAAAATTCCACACACCTGCTTCCACTAAGGTATTCTGATGCCAGACTTATAAACAAGTCAATTCCTGAATTATTTCAGAGACAAACTAGAATTTAAGATGCTTTTGTGTTGCTCTGGTTTGCTCTCACAATGACCTGTACACGGAAAGAAAAACGGCATGGAAATGGGACTTTAAAAGGGCACAAATAGCACATATTGTTAACATTTTATACATATCAGTCTTTATTTACTATACTCCACTAAAATTGTATATAAAAACCCTTTTCTTGTACAATTTTAATGAAGTGTACCAAATAAAGACTGATATGTACATTTTTTAAAACAAAAATTAGGTGCTATTTGTGCCTTTAAAGTCCCACAGGGGGGATTTTCCATGCAATTTCATACTATATAAGGGATGTTGGTAAGCACCAGAGTGAACTCATTATTCTAGTACACTGAAAGAAAAAGCTATTTTGAACACTGCAACATGGGACATATAGCTATTGCCAAAAAGTCAAGTGTTGCTTCTTTCTTCTGACGTGTTTGTAAAATGATTATAAAGGATTTACAGAGCAATGTTTGAATTTGATTTGGATGTAATGGGTTTAATGTATTCAGTAATGGTTTCCATTTTAACCCTTCAATGGGCCAAACTGAGTCTCTACCATATAATCAAGTGTGTGCCTTGAAATATATTCATTTTTGGGGGCAGATGTTTAAGTATAGCACTTTGTCTTTTCACAAAACTATAGATTCCAGCATTTAGAACAGTACATTTTAGCAGGATGGGCTTTTCTTCCATACAGAAGAACCTAATGCAGGAGAGTTTGGAATGCAAATAAGTTAGGGTAGGTTAGTGGGTTGGAGTCACAGGGAGGGTTAGTGCGAGGGTTGGAGTCACAGGGAGGGTTAGTGCGAGGGTTGGAGTCACAGGGAGGGTTAGTGCGAGGGTTGGAGTCACAGGGAGGGTTAGTGTGAGGGTTGGAGTCACAGGGAGGGTTAGTGTGAGGGTTGGAGTCACAGGGAGGGTTAGTGTGAGGGTTGGAGTCACAGGGAGGGTTAGTGTGAGGGTTTTGGCCACAAGGAGGGTATGTGTGAAGGTTACAAGGAGAGTTCAAGTGATATTAAAGCATTTTTTTTCTTAAACAAAACATGTTATACTTACCTGCTCTGTGCAATACTTTTGCAGAGCAGCCCGGATCCACCTCTTCCCGTGTCCCACACCAGCACTCCTGGCTCCTCCCCCCTGCCAGGTGCCCTCACAGCAAGCAGCTTGCTCTGGCACTCAAGCAGGCGTGCTCCTGACTTGTGGTTCTGTGTGTCAATTCTCACACAGAGCCGTGGCTCAGCCCCACCCCACCCCCTCCCGATTGGCTCACTGGCTGTGATTGACAGCAGCGGGAGCCATTGGCTCCCACTGCTGCCAAAAGCCAATCAGGAGTGCGAGTCCCCAGAAAGGCAAGGCTCTTGTGGACATCGCTGGATCGAGAGGGGGCTCAGGTAAGTTTTAGGGGGGCTGCTGCACACAGGTTTCTTACCTTCATGTATTACAACCACTTTAATGTGAGGGTTGAGGTTGCAGGGAGAGTTAATGTGAGGGTAGGTGTTGTAGGGAGAGATTTTGCGTCATGGCTGGGGTTACAGGGAGAGCTAGTGTCAGGGTTGGGGCTACAGAGGTGGTTAGTTTCAGGGGTGCATTACAGTAGGGCATCGATCTCTGTCAGGAGCTCTGTACGGAAAACTACAAGCATCTATTTGTCATCCCTAAAGGCTAATGGTCTTAAACGATACCTCTGGACTCACTAAAATAATGTTTTTTCCACTATCTCATATTATTCATAAGATCATACTATATAAGATCTCATATTATTTAATCAAAACTCAAATCTACTTCCAGAACAAGTTTATTTTTGTGTGGCAGAAACTTCCTGAAGACATTCTTTTAAATACAAAAACCTATCAATATGCCTGGATGCAAACCAAGATAAAACAAATTGTGATACAACATTCAATTTCTCTTGCGAGCCTGCTGTCACATCCCCACCTAAGCCTTCAGGTGCAATAGCCTGGCAAATCAATTAAAGTGCTAAATATCAAGTCAGACATCTGTTTCTATCATATTCACTAGTAAAATACAAAGAACTGTATAGCACTAGCTTGGCAGTCATTTTCTTTAGAAAATGTAGTTTTGTTTGTTTGATAGATGACTTACCATGGGTACTTCCTACTATTATATCTCCAGCAGCTGAAGACATTGATGAAGATTCTGCATACAGGTATTTGGCTTTCAGCTGACCATTTTCTGTGCAAATATTAATGGATGTACCTAACAGTTTCTCAATATCAACCGTCTGTAACACAAAACAAAAATGTAATGAACATTTGATGTGTTTTATAGCAGAACTCCAACCATACAGGTAAATACAGACTTAACCATTCAAAGATATGTAATTATGTTTAGCCATTCTAAACATTAAGTTCCCAGTTTCACTCAAACCCCTCCATATTACACAGCCTCAGGGAGTGACACCATTATTTAGCGCTTGTAGTTTCCTGTGTTAGTTGCCTCTTTGTTGACTGCTTTGTTTAAGTACATCTAAAGAAATTTTTTCCCATTTTGGCTAGAGTAGGGAATGGCTAAAATCCAACAGTTTTTTTCTCTTTGCCATTCAAGAGACTTCCTTCTCACTTGTCCTCCCATATACACAACACAGTATCTATTCTCGTTGACCATGGTCAGTATCTCCATTGAAACATTTCCTATTTCTGTTGAGGTAGCAAGTCCAGTCCTAGGGATAATGGTGATTATAACAAATAGAGGTTTGATTCCCCCTAGCAGTGACACAGGCATGAATAAAACCCAACAGGGATTCTAACTCATTATCCTCAATCCAAAATAATAATAATCATCATGATAATAAATATAATTTCTACCTTTGGTTATAGGTTAAGCAAAGAGAAGTCCATGGGGCATCACAGGCTCCATACTATAGCCTGCATACTATGAATGAGACTTAAAATAGGGGCCATGGCATGTGTAACTGCAGGGTATGGTGGATTTCAATATCCACTCTCCATTATAAATAAACCCCTTAGTATCGATACATACCTGGCCTAAAGGTTTCACTTGTGCATGGAATAATAATCTAGAGAAGTGTGTACATTAACTGTTGGAGGTCTTTCCAAAAAATTTCAGTTGTATGACAGCCATTGGCTTGAATATGTATGCAATTAAAATACTCGGAACAAGCATGCAGAATATGAATTCCAGTTTGACTGCGGTTTACTGTCTGCATACATGTTCTGGGTCAGTGACTAAAATGACTGGAGCAATTAGATCAGGATGATACCCAGGCAACTAGATTTAAAAATTTTCAAAACAAGAGGTTGGCAAACAGTTCAAATAATGATCTCTGCACAAGTTTCTCTTAAAGTAGACTTCTTACCTAACACCAACTAACTCAGTAGTCTGAGGAGACATCTGTAAAGGGCATATTCACTCTTTATGTCATATCACATAGTAGGTTTGTCAGCCCTCTTGTGAAAGCTATAAAGTATAGTGATTTTTTTTTTTTTTTAAAGGGTTTATAAAATGAAAACATATTTAAAAAAAAAAAAAAAGCCACCCCACCCTCAGACACACTCACGTGGTGCACACAGGTACAAAGACGACAATTGTGCAACACATATTTGGTATCGCCACACACACATCATAGTAAGAGGAATCGTTTCAGGACCGTTATTTACAGCTAACTCAAAACTGTTGAGCTGTATTTTTTTTAAAGCCTCCCCTATGGAAAACTGTGCATTAAAATGTCATGGCCACGTGCAATTTTATATCTTTACATATTTAGTACCAATTTACTTGTCCCAGTCTTTGTGAATGTACAAATAATTTGGAATTTTTTGTGTGCTTGTGCGCGCTAAAATAATTCTTTTTTTTTTTGCTGAAAAAATAGATTTGATAAAACAGTTGCACTAAAAGTGTGACATAAAATGCAGCTGCCATGTTTTTTTTCTATGGGTATGTTACTTTTATAAAGCATATAATGTAATATGGTTTTAAGTACATTTTTGAGTTTAAAAATTGCATTTTGGCATCCAAGAAAAAAAAAAAAAAAAAAAAAGGCTCTGCCGATAAAACTAGTTAAACATAACCATATCTCCCTAGTAAAGTACATCTAGTGTGATTTACATTCAGCAGCAGACTTGCATTTGTAGAATACATTTATGTAATTTGGTGGAAATCAACCAACCTGACAATCCTGCCATCCAGTTTCACATTTATTGCTTTTATATTGCCAAGAAGTATGAGCGCTTCATTCATATAATACACAACTAAATCCACTATTAAATATTTTCTCTAATAATTTTAAACACAAAAAAATTGCGTTCTGAGGTTCACATATAAAGTGATACAAGCCAGAGAGCTAAAAACATTAGGTATGCCTATGGCTATTATTACAGAGCGTAGTGCAGCTTGGAGGTTGCCCTTTTGACCAGTTCACATGATCATTTTCCAAAAAAGAAAACATGTTTTCCAAAGACAGCAGAGAGATCTCGTTGCCAAAACATTCCTTTCACCAGATTGGGTGCCAGTGGGAAAATTACTTTGCAATCTAGCGGTTATTTTTAGGGTGAAGTCATACATTGCAGCTATTAATAACGGCCTTTAAATTGTAGAGGTTTTGGCAGGGACATGAGCTTTAATTTTCAATAAGATATTCCCTTGCCTAATGTTTCCATGAATGTACATGCTACCCACACAGGATGTGTACACTTTGATCAGGGAATGGCGTCGTTATTGAAAAGTCAGAAAAACGTAAACTGCAAACAGCCTGCGGCCTTGTGTCATGGTCTCTGCTGTCTCTCCAATGAGGGATCCTCAAAATCCATTCAAGTGGCTTTGTAAGGGGGAAGGGGAAGCTCCAGAACACATGTGAGATACAGTCATGTACAAACTACATTATTATAACCAGATGACAAGCAAGCTTTCATGTGAAACAAAAAAAAGTGGAGAACTACCATTACATTGCTGATACACAATGTTCATTGTAATGTACAGAAGATAAACATTTTTATAATATCAACATGTACCAAGAAAATTATTTATGTGAGAGCACTCTCTGTTCCTATGACAGGCCGATACTTCTTTCTACTTTCCAACCAAAACTGGAAAAAATAATGAAAGCTGACTGGTAAAGGTACATGCACAGTCATAACAAAGTTACCAATCATCTATGCAGGATCTTACTGTCAAAACTTTTGTGTAAATAAAACAAAAACAAAAAAACACAACATGAAATGGTCTGTAAAGTGCTAAGTTTACATTTGTATGGTGGAATCTGAACCCAAGACAAAAGTGCTTCAAGACAGGCTTGCTGATCGATGGACTCTATAGCCACTCAAAGACCAGGTTTTTTCTGACACTTTTTGTTTACATCACCTTTTTTTGCTAGAAAATGACTTAGAACCCCCAAACATACATTAATATATAATATATATATATATATATATATATATATATATATATATATATATATATATATATATATATATATATATATACATACCGTATTTATCGGCGTATAACACGCACTTTTTTCCCCTTAAAATCAGGGGAAAGTCGCAGGTGCGTGTTATACGCCGATCCCCTGCGATCCTGTGGTGTCAAAACTTCAAAATCGCCGACCGCGATTTGAAAATGGCGCCGCCGGCGCCGAAATACACAGAGCCGGTCCTCGGCTCTTTCCGGCGGCTCTCGTTCATTTTCGGCTCCACTCGTAGTCCCGAGCGGAGCTATCTGAACCTACTCGGCTAGGTTCGGATAGCTCCGCTCGGGACTACGAGTGGAGCCAAAAATGAACGAGAGCCGCCGGAAAGAGCCGAGGACCGGCTCTGTGTATTTCGGCGCCATTTTCAAATCGCGGTCGGCGATTTTGAAGCCCAATATGGCAGGGACAGGGGATCGACGGCTGCAATGGGGGAAGGCTGCACTGGGGAAGACTGCACTGACAAGGCTGCACTGGGGAAGGCTGCACTGGGGAAGACTGCACTGACAAGGCTGCACTGGGGAAGTCTGCACTGACAAGGCTGCACTGACAAGGCTGCACTGGGGAAGGCTGCACTGGGGAAGGCTGCACTGGGGAAGGCTGCACTGGGGAAGTCTGCACCGACAAGGCTGCACTGGGGAAGTCTGCACCGACAAGGCTGCACTGGGGAAGTCTGCACTGACAAGGCTGCACTGGGGAAGGCTGCACTGACATGGCTGCACTGACATGGCTGCACTGACAAGGCTGCACTGGGGCAAGGCTGCACTGAGAAGGCTGCAATGATGGGCATTTAAATGTAAGTTTTTTTCCCTTCAACTTCCCTCCTAAAAGTTTTTTTTCCTTAAAATTCCCTCCTAAATTGGGGTGCGTGTTATACGCCGATAAATACGGTATATATATATATATATATATATATATATATATATATATATATATATATATATATATATATATATATATATATACATATACATATACATACATACATACATACACACACGATCTCACAAAAGTGAGTACACCCCTCACATTTTTGTAAATATCTTTTCATGTGACAACACTGAAGAAATGACACTTTGCTACAATGTAAAGTAGAGAGACTACAGCTTGTATAACAGTGTAAATTTGCTGTCCCCTCAAAATAACTCAACACACAGCCATTAATGTCTAAACCGCTGGCAACAAAAGTGAACCCCTAAAAAAAAAAAAGTCACCCCTAAGTAAAAATTTCCAAATTGAGCCCAAAGTGTCAATATTGTGTGGCCACCATATTTCCAGCACTGTCTTAACCCTCTTGGGTATGGAGTTCACCAGAGCTTCACAGGTTGGACTGGTCCTCTTCCACTCCTCCATGATGACATCATGTAGCTGGTGGAAGTTAGAGACCTTGCACTCCTCCACCTTCCATTTGAGGATGCCCCACAGATGCTCAATAGGGTTTAGGTCTGGAGACATGCTTGGCCAGTCCATCACCTTTATACTCAGCTTCATTAGCAAGGCAGTGGTCGTCTTGGAGGTGTGTTTAGGATCGTTATGTTGGAATACTGCCCTGCGGCCCAGTCTCTGAAGGGAGGGGATCATGCTCTGCTTCAGTATGTCACAGTACATGTTGGCATTGATGGTTCCCTCAATGAAATGTAGCTCCCCAGTGCCAGTAGCACTCATGGAGCCCCAGACTATGACACTCCCACCACCATGCTTAACTGTAGGCAAGATACACTTGTCTTTGTACTCCTCACCTGGTTGCTGCCACACACGCTTGACACCATCTGAACCAAATAAGTTTATCTTGGTCTCATCAGACCACAGGACATGGTTCCAGTAATCCATGTCCTTAGTCTGCTTGTCTTCAGCAAACTTCTGGGACAACAGCCATGCAGACCAATTTGATACAGTGTGTTGCGTATGGTCTGAGCACTGACAGGCTGACCCCCCTACCCCTTCAACCTCTGCAGCAATGCTGGCAGCACTCATACGTCTATTTCCCAAAGACAACCTCTGCATATGATGCTGAGCACATACTCCTGTTAAAACCGCTGTACAGTCTTGGCCACCATGCTGCAGCTCAGTTTCAGGGTCTTGGCAATCTTTATTTAGAGCAAGAATTCTTTTTTTCAGATCCTCAGAGTTCCTTGCCATGAGGTGCCATGTTGAACTTCCAGTGACCAGTATGAGAGAGTGAGAGCGATAACACCAAATTTAACACACCTGCTCCCCATTCACACCTGAGACCTTGTAACACTAACGAGTCACATGACACCAGGGTGGGAAAATGGCTAATTGGGCCCAATTTTAACATTTTCACTTAGGGGTGTACTCACTTTTGTTGCCAGCGGTTTAGAGATTAATTGCTGTGTGTTGAGTTATTTTGAGAGGACAGCAAATTTACACTGTTATACAAGCTGTACACTCACTACTTTACATTGTAGCAAAGTGTCATTTCTTCAGTGTTGTCACATGAAAAGGTATAATAAAATATTTACAAAAAATGTAAGGGTGTACTCACTTTTGTGAGATACTGTGTGTGTGTGTATATATATATTTTAGCAGAGGCCCCAGAACAGGGGTGCTAAACTCCATTAAATTGCAGGCCGCATCAGCAGTATTGGTTCCCTCAAGGGGCCAGTTGTATCTGGGGTATGCTATGTACAGAGTTCAGGGGTGTGCTGTCTACAGAGTGCAGGGTTTGGGGGTGCGCTATGTACAGTGTGCACCCCCAACCCCCCAAAAGCTTCTTTGCAAAAACTGGCTGCGAGGGCCACATGGCAAGGCCTGGTGGGCCAAATTCGGCCTGCGGGCCTTGTGTTTGACATGCATGCCCTAGAGAATAAAACGGTGGGTTTTGCAAATTTTTAGTCACACGGTATTAGTGCACTGTTTTTTTGAACGCACATTTAAAAGAAAATATATATATATACTTTAATTTTAATGCACACGAACACAATACAAAACCCATTCTTTTGATAAAATATAAAAGACGGTGTTACCCCGAGTAAAAAAAAAAAACATATCACATATTGAAGTTGCGCATGCTCGCGGAATGGAGCCAAACTACGGCATTTCAAAATCTCCATAGGCAATGCTTTAAAAGCCTTTTACAGGTTACCAGTGGAGAGTTATACAGGAGGTTTGGTGCTAGAATTATTGCTCTCGCTCAGACATTGGTGGCAAAAACTCACATGTTTATGCATATGTGGGACCATCGCGTGCATTCGCCTTTGTGCAAAAGCACAGGGGCCCTTTTAATTTTTTTATCATTTTATTTTTACACAGTTTCTTTACAAAAAAAACAAACAAAAAAAAAAAACGATCACTTTTATTGCTGTCACAAGGCATGTAAACATGCCTTGTGACAGCAATAGGCAGTGACAAGTACTCTATAAGACCCCAGATCTCTTCTTCTGTCCTTAAAAGCATCTGATCACACAAAGATCGGTGTGATCAGATGTTTTCAGTTTTTAAAAATGGTGCAGTTTATTCCTGGGAAAACCAGAAATGACAAAAATGCTAATCGCTTTCAGCCCCCACTATAACAGAGCTGTTCTGAGCTCTTCTGGGCCTTGAAAAGCTCTATGGTAAGCTGACAGACGTGTTAGCTTCACTTCTGCGTTCTCTAGTGGGATGGAGAGCCTCTGGTGGCTGGCAGGATGGGGCTGCTGCTCCCACCGCCTCCAATAGCTGGCTAATTAGCAGCTTTCTGAGAAAAACAATACCGGGATGATGCCTGTAGCTGCAGGTATCATCCAGTATGACCATGTGAGGTACCAACAGAAAAGTACATATGGAGGTCTTCAAGTGGATAAAGTCCCAGCCAGTCTGCAAAAGTATTAAATGTAGGATAAGAAGGGTGGCAGCATCTTTTCTCAGGTATCATCCAGCGTCAGCATCTACAGTACTTCCTGGTAGAAGATGCTGGCCTTGGGATGACACAGTATTGTAAATCACCTGTGCTTGAGCAACATCCTTTATATCCTTTGGGCTGTCTCACATACATCACCTTCTACTCCTGTCTTTCAATCTGTGACCAGACTTTAAAAAAATTAACAACCCAGCCAAGTCCCTGTTGCTTCTCATCCTGTCATGGGGCAAAAGTCACATTCACACAGTTCAATCCCTTTCATCCTTTGACCTGCCAGTTGAAAAATCTATCAGTCACACAGCTCAGTCCCTCTGCTATCTCTCATCCTTTGACCTGTCAATGTAAATATCCACCACACTCACACAGCTCAGTCCCTCTTATTCTGTGACCCGCCAGTGTAAAAACCCATCACAGTTCTACCACTCAATTACCGTACTCCCTTGCATCTCATCCTTTGATGGATTTTTACATTTGCAGGTCAAACTCACACAGCTCAGTCACTCTCATGCTTCTTATTCCTTAACAGTGAGGGCCCTTGCACACTGCAGCTTGAAAAAGGTCAGTACAGCATTTTTTTTTAAGTGGTAGTAAAGCTTCAAGAGCAGGTTTAAGTCATAATGTACTAAGTCATTATGACAGGCCTACCTACAAACAGAGCCTTCAAGCTGGGTTTCATGTTTTCGGCGGCTTGATTGGGCGGGCCAAGCATGCATGGGAGTCCCATCACTGCGTCCCACAGAGCGGGCCGTAAATGTGGTCTGAGCTGTGCATGTGTGGCTCAAATCCCATTACCCGCTGACAGGCAGGGGGGGGGACATTTATGACAGAAGAGACCTCTAGGGTCTTTTCTGTTTTAAAAGCCTGCCTGTCAGAGGATTTTTAAATGTATAACTTCACTACCATGTTAGCTGATCTAAAATGCAGTCCATCGTTTACAATGTGCCTGTACACACAGATGAGTAAACAAGCGCTGTGTATTCTTGAGTAAAAAAATAAATAAATAAGAAAAAAAAATAAAAGTTTGGTGTCAGTATTTTGCGCACGCATTTGGGCATGAATATTTATGGATTTTGCCTAGGAAGGTATTTTGCACGTAAATGCACATAAATACACGCAACACAAATTCCTGAAATTCCGTTTAAAAATGCTGATGCTCAAAACATCAGTACCGTGTGCAATAGGTCTAAAAAAACAAAAAAAAAACAAAAACAAAATATATATATAAAATCGCAGATTTAAACAAACTTCATTTTTGGCCTCCTAAACCATTAATCTGACCACAGAAAATTATTCATCCTGCCTGCAAAGGACTCGGAGGACATCACTCTCTGCTCTCAGGAATACCTGGAGAGAATGTGCCTACGCACAGTAACTTCACTGAAGTTCAATTATTGTTTTTTTTTTTTGTTTGTTTGTTTGTTTTTTAACGGATTTGATCTCCATTGGCTCAAATCCAAACATATCTTTTTTTTCCCATTTGAAATTCTATGGAATTCTATGGTGGGTTCCCGCAAGTTACATTTTTATAATTTTATGAGTCAGCACAGAAATTTAAAAAAAATATATAAAAAAGGGAAAAGCTTCTAGAATGCACCATCTGGTGGCAGAAGACAAGATTACATGCATCCCGGCATTAGTTACTGTTGTAGTTGGTTAAACAATTTACAAATAATAAACTAGAAATACCTTAGAACTAGAAGAAGGTTTTTAGTGATCAGTGCCAAGTATGTTCTGTAGATGTATCAATTTCATGGAATATAAAACGCATTACGTTTTTTTTTTAAAGCAGTATTAAACCCAAAACCAAATATATATTGCAGCTTACCAATCAGATGATGTGACTGCATTTGTTTTCTTAGGATTTTTTTCTCCCTTTGTTTTCACCTGGTGATCTGTCCAGTAAGGATGAGCTCCGGCGTGTTCGCACACTCCACGTGCAGAGCCCGCCAGGAAGTTGGTACGGCGCTGCGCTAATCACAGGCAGCGAGACATTTCCCGATCTCTGCAGAGCCGCACATCAGGAAAATGTCTCAATGGCTGTGATTAGCGCAGCGCCGGGCCGACTTCCTGGCGGGCACTGCACGTGGAGTGTGCGAACCAGCCGTACCTCATCCTTACTGGCCAGTAACACATCTACTGTATTAGAGTGCCTGCACTCTGGACAAAGGAGCACAGAGGCATTTGGACAGCAGCACTGACAGTCTGGGGGTTGTTGTAAATGTACTAGCAGATTTAAATAGTTATCGACCGCCCGCCGCAGTTCTACTGCAGCAAGTTGGCTCCCCTGCGCGAATCGGCATCATTGTACGCAGCGATTTGTGGCCACGTGCGCCCATTCACAAATGGGGGGGGGAGCCAACCAGCAGGCCACCTGCGATCGCTCCAGGAACAGAAAGAATGGGGATCTGTCAGTGTAAACAAAAAGATCCCTGTTCTGTCAGGGGAGGAGAGAGAGAGATCGTCTGTTCCTAGTGATTAGGAACAACGATCTCTCTCCTCCAGTCAGTCCAGCCCCCATACAGCTAGAAACACCTCCCTAGGGAACACTTAACCCCTTGATTGCCACTAGTGTTAATCCCTTCCCTGCCAGTGACATTTATTACAGTAATCAGTGGCTAGGTTTTAGCTCTGATCGCTGTATAAATGTCTTTTTTTGTTTATAGTGCAAAAAATAGAAACCGCAGAGGTGATCAAATACCCCCAAAAGGAAGCTCTATTTGTGGGAAAAAAAAGGACATACATTTTGTTAGGGTACATCGCCGCTTGACCGCGCAATTGTCAGTTAAAGCGTCAGAGTGCCGTATCGCAAAAAATACATTAACAAATTGAAGCCAAACTCCAGCTCACACTTATAATCAGTTACAGCAAACAGTTTTTTCCCTTTGGGATAAAGATTTTACATAAATAAAAGCTGATTGTAGGCATCACCAGTGTTAAAGGCTTTGTCTCATGTAAACTGATAAATATGGAAGAGGGCTTGTTCTTTGATCTCGATCACCAGATGAAAATAAAATAAAAAAAAAAAGCCTAAAAAAAAAGAATAAAATAATACAGCCATCACATGTAAGAATTGGTAAGCTGCAATATAAGAAATGTTTGCTTTTTGGTTTAATAGCGCATTAAAAGAGAAGTATGGCCAAAGCTCTTTTGGCCACACTTCTCCATTGGGTTGCAAGAGTGCACTTAGTTCTGCAATCATGTGACCCAGATTCAGTCAACAGCAGGCTTCATAGAGCTGGTCCAGGCTCTGTCGGGATCCAGAGAATAATGTCTGCACCACTGAGAGCCCGAGCCAGCAAATCCCGCCCCCTGCTCAGCCCAGCGCTCCAGTGCAGTGCTGAAGGGGCAGAGCACCCAACAGTGACTGGCAGTCACTGCTCTGTGTTTAGAGCAGACCCAAAAACTGAGCAATCAGCGGCCTTTGATTGCTCAGTTCTCTGTGTAGAGCAAGCGGTGGACAGCTGCAGCTTCAGATCTAGGTGAATATGTATGTTTTTTCATTCCTGCACTCCTTGTTTAGGCCTCATGCACACAGGTGCTTGAAGTCATAATATATAAAATTCAGGTGTATTTCCCTATTTCCCAGCCTGGGAGCCACAGCTTCTGCGTACAGCAAACCACAGAGATTACAGGATGCAACTCTATGCGGGTATATACAGCGGTACTTGTGTAAGTACACGCACACATACCGACTGACACAATGCACAAAAAAAAAGGAGGAGGTTCATCTTGTACCAGATTTTAATAAATAGTGCTATAGTTTAGATTTCATTTTTTGAGGAGGTAAACAGCATGGTCAATTTTGCTTTAATTTCTCCAAACATTAATTTTGCTTAACCAGCAAAACCCAAAATATGTAGTGTAATAAAGCAAATCTGCAGAGTATAATAAAACCATAACCGTGCTTTTACATAATGCGTGGATCAAAGTTAGCCATAAAAGCCCAAACTTTACAGTGACTTGTAGGGTGCAGGGTGACTAGGTGAAATAACGTTAAAAAAATAAATAAATAAATAAAGCACTTTTTTTGAAGGGAAAAAAAAAAGTGCATCTACTACTTTTTTTTGCTTTAGGAGTCTGGAAAGCTTTGCACCAGCAACCAGCAGATCACTGAAAACATTGTCATTGTAAGCTGTTTGCCCCATAAATCATATGGTCATGCAGTTTCACACCGACAGGAAGACTCCCTGAACTACCACAGCGTTCAACAGTGCTGTGGTAGTTCATTGAGAACTACAAGCTGACAGCCGCAAAGGATGTTGGGGCTTGTAGTTCAATCACACAGAGTGACGGTTACTGAATAAAGTGGCTGTGTGGGCGGAGCCCCGCACAACCTCCTCATTTCTAAAAAGGGACAACTAGTACAGGTAACTTCTCCCCATACTGCTGTCACAGGGAGAGGAGGGAATGGTGAGCAGCTATAGCATTGGGAACGTTACATGCTCCACCATATAAAAGGGGGAACATGTAACATGTTCCCAAGGTGAACTTATCCTTTAAATTTAAAGCTGCTTGCCTCTTTCATATAAAAAAAAAAAAAAAAAAAAAAAAAAAAAATCACACAAAAGAAGATTATAAATATCTTGATGGCTTACAATGTATTTCCACCTTTGTAATCAAATATGAGAATCCTCACACTATATGTTCCCATTCACAATGCATACCTAAAAAATAATTCTTGCATTTTTAGTTGTTTATTTGGAGCAGGCTTATACATAGGCCCTTATGGGTAGCTTGCTTTGTATAGAGTCACTTGCAATGTGCAGTCCAGGGGCAGATTTGCTTAAAATTACAATAGCATACAATGCATCACCTTTATTAGGACAGACAATGTGCACATCTAGTTACAACTAATAATGAGATCTGCCAGCAGAGAATACAGACAGGGTTAATTATGGTAAGCATAACACACAGCCCCCTCTATCACATTACGTGGAAGGAGGGGGCCAAATCAGATTTTTCAGCAAGTTTAATAAAAAATTGCTGCTTGCCATTTTACATTTTTTTTAAAATAAGACATGCTATGTGAATTGGAACATGTAACAAATAATAAGTAGGTGTTATCCCAAGTGGGAATAGACTATCTACTTGTTGACCAACGCACGAATATAAATGTTCTGTTAGCAAGTGGTTATTACAAGATCATGGCTGCAGCCAAGATCTTGGTACAGAGTTTTTTTTTTTTAGCCAGTGATCGGCTGTTTTGTGAAAGCGATTTTACAGCATTGCAAGGCCAGGCTTGTTAGCCCCCTTGTGATAGCAATAAAGTTAAAAGAAGAAATAAAAGTGTAAAAAATAAAAATTTAAAAGCCCCCCCCCCCCAATGAATACACCTAAATGTGAACATGCACGTAGGCTTGCCACGCATATGTAAACAGTGAGTGCACCACTTGTGATGTATCACCGCAAAGGTCAGAGTGAGAGCAAGAATTCTAGGGGCATATTTCATAATTAACTCTAAACTGATAACCTTTAAAAGGCTTTTTAAAGTATCATCTATAGACAATTTTAGATACCGTAGTTTGTGGTCATTTCATGAGCATGTGCATTTATAAACGTTGACATGTTTGGTATCTATTAACTTGACACGACATCTTTTATATTTTCCAAATTGATTATATTTTATTGTGCTGTGCGCACCAAAATTTATTTCAGTGTATTTTTAACAAAAAATTTACATTTGCAAGATTCCTTCATTAAAGTGGATTTCCATCCAACCCCCATTCCCACACCTTTTTCTCCCCCCCCTTTCATCATGATGTGGGATCTGCACATTTCAGACACTCTCCCATCCAGCATTGTCCTGTTAACATCCTTTCATGCCCTGTCATCGCTTGGTTCTGGGCTGCCATGTTGCTTCTGATGTCATTGAGAGGCTTAGCAGTTGTTCTGGGTTCAGCAGGTGGGCCTTCCGATGACATGGCACTAGACCTGCCCCCACTCTGTGAATGAGGGCAACACCTCATGGGATACGTGACATACATATCCCAGGAAGCACAGTACATTTCATTTGCCTAGGCCAGGGTTCTTCAAACTACGGCCCTCCAGTTGTTCAGGAACTACAATTCCCATCATGCCTTGTCATGTCTGTGAATGTCAGAGTTTCACAATGCCTCATGGGATGTGTAGTTCCACAACAGCTGGAGGGCCGTAGTTTGTAGATCCCTTGCCTAGGCAAATGACAAGTATAGGAGGCGTGTTCAAACCCTTTTTGTTAAATAAAAATAAGGGAAAACAAAAAAAAAAGAAAAAAAAATCTGGAGTGGGCAGGAGTCCATTTTAGGCTGAAGATTCGCCTTAACATTCAATTCAGGAGGTCAGCTTCCAAACCTTTAATCCTTTGTTAGGACAGTGTGTTCAAATCTAGTTGACAACTGATAATGAGATGTGCCAGCACAGCACAGACAGGGTTAAATGTTAGCAAACATATTTCTCCAGTCCTCACATAAACAAAGAGAACTATGTAGAATTTTTCAGTGCTGGAGTTTTCTAAAATAAGCAGCAATGTTTATTTATTTTTTTTCAGTTAGACCCCTTTCACACCAAGGCGCTTAAAAAAACGCCCTAAAAACGCCATAGCATTATTACCGCGTTTTTACAGCGTTTTAGGGGCGTTAGCAGTAAAATTAACGCAACGCTGCAGGCGTTTTAACAGCGTTTTTCAAGCGTTATTGAAGCATGGGCGTCAAAGAACAACTACACCTCCCTACATCACTTCCTGTGTACTTCCTGGTATCTCGTTGAGGGGAAAGAGGGTAAATAAGGAAGATGGAGTTCATGGAGCCGTTTTTGTAATTTGTGCTACTCTATTGGGAGCATATCCACCAACAGAGGCAGCACCGTTGCTATTGGGTTCATCCCATCCTCCAAGCGCACACCTCAATTGGACAATTTGCATTGCTATACGAGGACTTGAGAGTGCACCCAGACAAGTTCAAAAATTATACTCGGATGAGCATTGCAATGTAAGTATCTATATCCTAATCCCACTCCCACATCCCTAACCCCGCTCCCACTAGTCCCAAATCCCTAACCCTGCTCCCACTAGTCCCAAACCCCTAACCCTAATCCCACTAGTCCCAAAACCAGAACCCTAATCCCGCTCCCACTAGTCCCAAACCCCTAACCCTAATCCCACTAGTCCCAAAACCAGAACCCTAATCCCGCTCCCACTAGTCCCAAACCCCTAACCCTAATCCCACTTCCACTAGTCCCTAATCCCTCTCCCACTAGTCCCAAATCCCTAACCCTAATCCTGCTCCCACTAGTCCCAAATCCCTAACCCTAATCCTGCTCCCACTAGTCCCAAATCCCTAACCCTAATCCCGCTTCCACTAGTCCCAAATCCCTAACCCTAATCCCACTTCCACTAGTCCCAAAACCAGAATCCTAATCCCGCTCCCACTAGTCCCAAATCATTTTGATGGTCTGTTTAATCATTCTGACCTTCCCACAATTTCAGTCCTGTTGCTGTAGATGCTCTCATTTCTGCTTGCATGTTTACCTTTTTGTGAGATCATGTGACTTTTACAGCTCAAGGCGGATTATAGGCGTTTTTCAGGCGTTTTTCAGGCGTTTTCCAATCATTTCAATGGAGAGGGGCGTTTTTGAAGCGCTTTTTTCAACGCCCAAAAGCTGCTCCAAAGATGCTGCTTGCAGGACTTTTCTCAACGCCCCGCTAGCACAACGCCTCAGTGTGAAAGGGTCCATTGAGATGCATTGGGAGCGTTTTATGAGCGCTAAAATGCTGCAAAAACGCCTTGGTGTGAAAGGGGTCTTAGGCTACATGAATGAGAACATGTAACAAATATAAAAAGTGGAAACATACATTCAAAAAGAAGGAAAGGCCATCTACTAAGTAAGGTTTAAATGTTGCCTTTCCTTGGCCTTTACTAATTCTGCAAGCTTTAAGTAACACTCCCCACAGCTTTTGTGGTATATTTTAAAAAAAAGCTGTTCCAACTCAAATCTGTGGGCCACACTTTGACAGTTATAAATGGAAATTTCAAATGTTTAAATACAAACTTTTACTTTTGGACCTGCTAGTTCACTAGCCAGTACTCTCTGACCACTTAACAACCAGTCTCTCAATGCTACAAAAGATTAATTTTTATGCTTCGACTTAATACATTGACAGCGACTCTGGCGGGCCCCAAGTTGCCTACCCCTGGACTAGTGCATTTTGATAGCTATTAAGACCTTTTTGAAAAATGAAAAGATACCAATTGCACGAATTCTACTGGTAATACATATATATGCAGATATCCCATCAAGGCTTTCATTTGTTAAAAAGAATACACTTACACTGTGAGCCAAAGCACGGATATCCACATTGCCATGGACTGTGCCCAAACACACCACTTTGCCCCCTTTTGTACGAATGTGAACATTGTGCCCCTGAAATTACAAACAAAACATGTCGCATTATACTTCAGGAAAAAAAAATGTTCTTGTAAGAATCGAATATTCAAACTGATAATAATCAATAGAAAAGTACAGCAAATAAATCAGGCCCAGTTACTACAGTAGTAATCAAAGTAAAAGTTTTCTTTACTTCCAATGTAAAATGTCTCAGTACAATGTGTATTTTAGTCTGGCTTTTAAAAAGGCGTGTACCTGTTAATTTCTCTTCCCACGGTATCCAATGTTTATTATTTAACTACTTGCCAACCGCCTACCACATATTTACTGTGTCAGGTTGGCTCTATTGCGCAAAATCATGTACCTATACGTCATTTTATGCAAAAGCCACTGGGTGGCACAATCACATGCCGATTAGACACAGGGGATGCCAATCAGCGGGTCTGTTGGACCCAACGTCCGCCGGCCACCCGCGATCATTCCCAGGAGAGGCAGAATGGCCATCTGCCTATGTAAACAAGGCAGATCGCCGTTCTGACAGGGAAGATGGAGATCTTGTGTTCCTGCTAAGCAGAAACACCAATCTCGGGCTTCACCCAGTCAGAGCAACCCCCACAGTTAGCAAGCACCACCTAGGGACACATTTAACCCTTTGATTGCCCCTGTTAACTCCTTCCCTGCCAGTGTCATTAGTCCAGCAAAAATGCATATTTTTAGCACTGATCACTGTATTAGTGCTACGGGTCCCCAAAAAAGTGTCAAAAGTGTCAGTTAGGTGTCCGATTTGTCCGCCGCAATGTCCCAGCCCCGCTAAAAAGCGCTGATTGCTGCCATTACTAGTAAAAAAAATAAAGAAATAAAAATGCCATAAAAATATCCCATCGTTTTTGTAGACGCTATAACTTTTGCGCAAACCATACGCTTATTGGGATTTTTTTTACCAAGAATATGTAGCTGAATACAGATTGGTCTAAATTGATAAAGAAATTAGATTTTTTTTATTGGATATGTTTTATAGCAGAAAGTAAAAATTATTATTTTTTTTTTCAAAATGGTCGCTCCTTTTTTTGTTTATAGTGCAAAAAATAAAAAACGCAGAGGTGATCAAATACCACCAAAAGAAAGTTTGTTATTATAAAAAAATAAATAAATAAAAAACACCTTTAGAATGACTTTCATGTGGCACATTTTGCATATGTACATATTGAATTTAGAAATTGGAGCACTTGTCCACATATGCCAGTCTTTGATAATTCCCCCCATGGCCTCCATATTATAAGCGTAGTTCGTGGAAGCAGCTAAAACTACAACTATTTAAAAGGTAGAAATGCCCCCAAGGGCGTCTTTGTTCTGTACATAAAAGTAAACCGGCAAATCTTGGGTTACAGATCAGACATGACTCTTCAGATGTGTAGCACATGTGTAAGATTCTGTTAGTACATTCTGACTGTGCGAATACTACAAAGAGCAACTCTTACATATCCCCAACACCTGTAGTAGTGAAACACAGGTACGCTTTAGCCCAGATGTTCTGGGTCTGTGAGGCCCTATTCCCCACTATACAGTCATCTACAGATAGAACTTTACTAAGTTTATTAGCTCAGCAGGAAACTTCAAATCACAAACGTTGCTATTGCTTTATTCTTTTGAAACCCTCTTATTTATTTTTCTTTCCTTTCTGGCTTTGCTGCAGACAGAGCAAGTAACTAAAACAATACATACTGTACATTACTCTTCCTTACCAAGTGCAAAGAATGTGGCAGAACATGAAACAAATGACAGCCTAAAAAAACAATCCTTAAAACTTTACCTCGGGCTTCTTCCACTTCAAATACTGAAAAGTTTACAAGATCTAATTACAGATGCAACATTTAACCCTTGCACTGCCAAAGCCATTTTTGCACACATTTAAAAAACAAACATAAATAAAAAAAAAAAAAAAAAAAAAAAAAAACACAATTTCAGGCCTGAAGATTACAGTGCATGTTACCCTATGTGTTTATATTTTTTTGTGCATGTTTGCGTTCACATAGGTATATATTTTATAAATCATATCATATCATTTTCATGTAAGGCTTTCATCTGAAGTATCTGGTTGATCCCGTCAGTCACCTTTCTTGATCTGTGTTAGTGTGGTCAGTTTTCATCCTTTGGCTGGCCATTTAGAAGGTACAGGACACTGTGCAGACACACAGCATGGCTGTATTGGGAAGTTTATTCAGCCACCACAACCCCAACCAATCACAGCCTGCCTCTTGAACACGCCCTTGTTAACACACAGCCTTCATCTTCCCTCAGGCTGAAGAGACTATGAAATATAGGCACACTGTCCTGTAACCCTGCCCTCAATATCAGGAAGAAGAGATGCATGGTCACATGACAGAACTTTTTAACCTTTTTCTGAAACTAAGCAAAATCAGTTATGGTGCCTGCACAGTTATAACTAATAGAAAGTGTCTATAACATTGTATGTTCACTACTACTACTTGTATGTACACAAAACTCCCCAAAACATTTAGTGAAAGCAGAGAGAATAAAATGGTGGTAGTGCCACTTTTTAAAGGTCACATGATATTAGCACGGTATATCAAGTGAAAAATTTGTGTAAAAAAAATACACCAACATTAAAAGTGATATTAAGAGCTTGTTTTTTTTAAATAAACATGTCATACTCACCTGCTCTGCGTAATGGTTTTGTACAGAGCAGCTTCTATCCTCTCCTCTTTTCTGGTCCAGAGCAAACAGCAGACTGTGGGGGCACCCAAACAGACGGAGTCCTGAGCCCTGCTCCCTCTCTTTCACTGACTGTGATCGATAGCCAATGAGGAGTGAGCCCCTGGAGAGCCGAGGCTCTCGTGCACATTGCTGGATAACGATGGGGCTGCTGCACGGAAAAGTTTTTTTACCTTCATGCATAGAATGCATGAAAGTAAAAAATCTTGAGCCTTTGAATCATTTTCATTTAGGGGCAAACTGCAGTACATTTTTTTTTTTTTTACCCCAAAAAATTGGGTAAAGAGAAGGATTGCGCTGAGTAAATAGATAACCAACATATAAAGCCTTAAAATTGCGTGCCCCATAAAAGGCAACAAACTTTGATCCTCTAAAATATCCCATCATGCGATGCTTTAAAACCACCTACAGGTCATTGGTTTAAAGGGCCTAAAACTATTTCTCTTTCTCCAGCGTGTGGCGATAGGTAACATGTATAGTACAATCTATGTTTTAGTGTGTAGGTGCCCCCGATGAATATGTTTACATTTTTATGTGCCTGTATGTGGCAGTGGGGGGGAATCATAATATTTTGGGGGTGTTTAAGTGCTTGGATGTAACTATTTTGTCTTTATAGTTTTTTTTTTCCAAACGGTTTTTTATCATATAAAGAGACAAAAAGTTGTGATACTTTTTTTTTATGATGGGTTCTATTTAATGAGATCCTTGCTGTCTAACCTTCCCTCCAAATGAGCCAAACCCGGGAAAATATTTTTTTTTTTACACCCGCTTCAGGGATCTTAGTAGAAAGGGGAGAGCAGCCAACAGACATTGGCTGGTCTCCCGCATCTCTACCCAGTGGCACCCAGTGGTCCCACTGAAGGAAACTACATAAAACATATGGTGGAATACTAAGCGTTTGGTGGAATACTAGGAGTTTGACAACTGCCTGTGAGAAAATGTAGCAGTATTGGTCTCTGCTACAGACTGTCTCTGAGATGGAAAACACCCATAAAAGCTCCAAGTCTGACATTTCTCATGTGGGTACAAGTGGTCGGTGAGAACTGGACGTCTTATTGTGCGGCGTTTAGGCAGACTTTTATGTTTTATGTTACTGAACTGAAGAAAAGCGAAGTTTGTTTTCTGCTGAAAGCATTGTGTTGCCTTTTTGGAATAAAAAGATTGTCTTGTACGCATATGGCTTTGCTGGTGATCCCTGACCCCTTTACAGTATAATTATTATGATCAGGTCTAGAAAAAAAATCTTTATTTTTGTTTTTATTTTATTGTGTCTAAGTTAAACGAAGTATGAAAAATTTATGCCCACCTAGATGGATGCAGCTTCGATCCAATGCTGCATATGTCCCCCACTGGCTCCAAGACTGAGAAGTGAGTAATCAAACACCGCTGATTGCTCAGTTCTCAGCTTTCAGTGAGTCCGAGCTCTGAGCTTTAGAGGGGAGCGACTGCCAGTCCAGCCATCTGGGAGGATCCCAACTATATGGTCGGGATCTTTTTAGAGCCTGGATCAGCTCTGTGACGTCATTTGACAGTGGGCCCTGCTGCCAGCTGAAAATGGGTCACAGGAGTATAGAATGAACTGCATTCCTGTGATCTCCGAAAGAATGATTGCCAAAATAGCTCTGGCTATACTTCTCTTTTAAATACGATTCCTTTAGTCTCATATCCTGCAGGAGGTGGAGCTCTTTGCTCATTTTAACATTTCCTATTTCTCCTTACAGTCCAATGAAGAAATAAAAAAAAAAAATCAGCTTATTGGGCTCAGTAGCACAAGCTAAAATTTACACATAGGTCTGTCTCAGCAGGGACATGTTGGGCTGCTCTCCTCAGAACTGTCCTTAGCTGCAGGCTATTGGCAGTTAATCTGTGTTAGGGGTAGTGCTGCAAACTTATATTAAAAGAAGTATGGGTTTGGTATTTTTTTCAGTTTTATACTTACCTAAGCGGATGCAACATCGGTCCGGTGCTGCATCTGTCCCCGTCGCCGATCGCTCGGTTCCGACAGCTCCCCCAGCAGAGAGCTGCTGACTGTCAATCAGCATCTCTCCGCTCCCTCCTTGCTCACTGGAGCTGTGGAGGGGCAGGGAGCAGCTGGCTCAGGCTTTCAGCGGCTCGCTGAGCCGGGTGCCGATCCAGGCACCTGGTGGATCCTGACTTCCATTGTCACAATGACGCGGTGCCTGGACTGGCTTCTGTGACGTCAGCAGAGAGTGGACTTCAGCCCACTCTCTGGTGAAAACGGGTCACAGGAGTGCAGAACGTATTGCACTCCTGTGATCCATAGGAGACGTACAGCCAAAACAAGCTTAGGCTGGACTTCTTCTATAATAGGAGAGCTAATGCAATAAAATCTGTTTTACTGCTCAGCTTTCCTTCTATTTTGTAGTGAATGCATCACACCCTTGACTGTGTACCAGCATTGGTGCATGTAAGCTTGAGGCCCCTTTCAAAAACAGGTGGACTGATCAGGTCAGTCTGTCAGTCTGTCTTTTAGGCGGACCCCATTGGACCATCCATTGCTCTCTATGAAATGGCACATGTAAACGAACATGTGTTCGTTTACACCCACTGACATCCGTTCCGACAAAAAGAGATCGATGGGGGATCTGTTCCCCATTCATCTGGTGGATTGGATGACAGTCGGACGTAAATGGACAGGCATAGTTACATAGTTAGTAAGGTTGAATAAAGTCCATCCAGTTCAACCGGAGTGAGTGTGGGTGTGTGTCTACAATTCTCCCTATCCCTGTACATTGTGTCTCATTAAGATGCTCATCTATTATATTATTATTTATTAAGGTACCCATATAGCGCCGTCAATTTACGCAGCGCTCCACACATACATCATACACTCACGTTGGTCCCTACCCTCAAGGAGCCCACAATCCAAGGTCCCCAACTCACATTCATATACTCGGGCCAATTTTGGACAGAAGCCAATTTACCTACCAGCATGTCTATGGAGTGTGGGAGGAAACCAGAGTACCCGGAGGAAACCCACGCAGGCACAGCGAGAACATGCAAACTCCAGGCAGGTAGTGTCGTGGTTGGGATTTGAACCAGTGACCCTTCTTACTGCTAGGTGAGAGTGCTACCCACTACATCACTGTGCCGCCCTAGGCGATCCATTTACATCAGACTACCCATAAAGGAAAGCGGACAGGGACATGTAACCCGCTGGCTTAGCGGGGATCAGTGGAGGGCCCCCCGCTGAGCAGGCATATCCACTGGCATAGTCCGCAATGTGAAAGAGTCCTTACACTAGTGAGTGCATTTAGCAGCAATTCTCAACGTTGCAATATTTCTAGGACATGTACTTCTATATACATTAGTTGTCCTTACTACAGCTGTTCAAAAGGTTTCTAAAACTACAACTGGCTGCTGATTGTTTTTCAATTAACATTAGCAATCTGTTCAGCCTTCGCATCAGTTTTATTATTAATTTATCCTTGGGTTATTCTACACAGGAGTATTGTGTTCGCTTATTAACAATATAATAATCTCAGTCATTTTGCATTTTGCAATGCACTGGTTTTTGTTAGGTATTTAACACACATCTTGTTGGCATCTTTAGTAGCACAACAGCTGCCCACATCTATATTGAACTTCACGGGACATAGGTCTACCAGTACCCCCACTGACGCATTTTATACTCTGGTCAAGTTAAAAACAGTTGTGTAGTATCTTCCAAATATTTATATAAAGTCTGGAAGTATTTCTTATGTCTTTGCAATGTGTTCTAGTCAGAGTGCCTAGGTACGCCTTTGCCTAAGGGCGCATTCACACCTGAGCGTTTTCAGCTCGTAAAAACGCTCATCTCAAAAGTTCCAAAACGCCCAACAAGCAAAATCCCATTCATTTAAATGGCCCCTGTTCACACCTGAGCATTCTGTTGCCTGAAGTAAATGAGCTTCTTTTTACGCAGATTACAGGCGTTTTTCTGCTTTTTACATTAGTGATCTTTTGACCTGTACAAAATCGTGGCAAAATTGCGTCTGCCTGAAACCGATACGCTCAGGTGTGAATGTAGCCTTAAGCCTCATAGCTGTATATCTGCAGCATGAAATCTAAGGCTTTGATGCCCCTGACTGCTAGTCACACAAGATCTGGTGATGTCACTACCGTGCTTCACTGTTCTCCTTGCCGGAAACTCTGATATGAGGAAGCAAAACCCAGCCACCCCCACAGAGAAACAAAGTGCAAAGTGCAACACAATGCATGGTAAGCCAGGTATGGAGAATGGTCAGCTGGAGGAGACTACAAGCGATACTAGTCACTAGTCCTTTGCCATCTGCCTGCCTTTTTGTGGGCACAGCTTCCAGAACTCAATTCCTCTTTAAGTACCAGTGTGAATGGAGTAGGAATTTTTTTTTTTGTTAAACTGGAGCTTAAGCTTGCAACCTCTAAACACACTTTTTAAGAGCTACATTTTTAATATTTGCAATATGCAGCTAGCAGGTGGACATATTGAAACTGATGACCGTAGGTCAGGTTTTCTACATTGTGTTACTTCCATGTCGTGAAGAGAGCATTATTTAAATTCCTAGCTATTAAAAATTCTAGTCACAGAGAAATCAGTGTTGGACTCAACGGAGGGGTATTACCTCATATTGGAGAGATTTCCTCTCACTTCCTGATGGCTCTACAGAACAAATCATATACAGAGAGGAAAACGGACTGACAGTGGTTTTAACCATTCCCTACTCTACTCAAATAAAAAAATTCTAGCTTTAGATATATTTTAAGAAAAGTTCATTGGGTTTCTGGGAATAGAAATCAATTTGAGCGAGTAAACGAGCTGTAAAGCAGCAACAATATTGGTACTGTCCTGTGTCAGATTACAAATCTTGCAATTTCTTTACTGGCATGACAGCCATTATATGGCTTACAGGGACTTATGAACAATTACTCTATGCAGCAAAGTGCATTAATACCAAGGATTTGCATGAGCCCTATAGCAATGGAGTCACAGTACAGTCAAAAGATCATTCTGCAGCATGATGGGGATTTCACTTGTATAGTAAACATTCTTTAGACCTATCGCTACCACTAAAATCACAATCTAACATTTTAGGTGCCTACATACATATTTACTGTAATGCCAACTTAAAACTCTATATTATTACCTTAACAGATTGTAGGACACTGTTACCCTTCTCAGTTTCTATTTGGCAACTGTCACACTCAATTTGTTTAACGTTCACACAACCCGATCCCAAAGTTTTGATGTTCACGTCTAAAATGGATTGAGAAAAAGTGCAATTAGGACAGAGAGAGAGACTATAGCACTGAAATACTTTGTAATGCCAAACAAAATAGTACAATGTATACATTTTAAAAGGTTTTTCAAAATACACAGATACAGACAGTCATTTGACTGAATAAAAAAAAAAAAAAAATGAGCATACAATGATAATAATAATAATAATAATAATAATAATAACAAATAATAATAATAATGTGACCCAAGCTAAATTTACAGGTGCCGTTCAAGGCTCCACTGGGTTTTCTTATGTAGCAACCGAGTGCAGACAAGGACAGAGCTTGTCCCAGCTTTAGACATCTAATAAAAAAAGAGACATGTCCAGGAAGTCGCACATCTTTACAAAACCCCGTAAGGTGGTGTATAACAGCCTCAGCCCGGGCTCCAACCAGGCCATGCCAGGGCATTTTGTAGGGATGTGCGACTTCCTGGAATTTCCCTTTTCCATACAAGAATGCTGTTTATATTTCTGACATAAATATACAAATCACAAAATTCCATAAACATCAATCAGTGAAAATGGCACCATGTTTTTCTGTAATGTGGCAACCATAAAATGAACAATAGTAAAAGGTCTCCGAGCGTATTAAACTAATTTTAATACAACTGTCTCTATATTACAGTGTCCATATATTAGAGGTTGGCCGTTTCACACGAGGCGGATCCGCTCAGTGGACTCCGCCAGCTCAGCAGGAGATCGCTTCGTTGATCTCTGCTGAGCCGGCTGATGACAGGTCCGTCTCTGCTAACTGAGCAGGAAGGGACCCGTCAGAGCTCCGCTGATTTCTATGGGGAGATCGGACGAAAAGGACAGCATGTCCGTTTTAATCAGATCCGCCAAACGGATGGCGAACGTATTGCCATACGTCTGTTTTGAGTGGATCGGATGGCAGACAGGTGTCAGCAGACACATCTCCACCGACATCCGCCTACCCATAGGAGTCAATGGTTGGCCCGCTCGGATCCGCCTGAAAAATGGACCGGCAGATCCGAGCGGGCTTATTATGTGAAAGGCGCCTTATTCCCCATGGAAAACACATTGTCACAAAGTGCCTATATGATATAAAAACAAGTCTTTCTGGATTACTACAGTGAAAAACACACAGAGCACTAAATACTCAAGAAATGTCATATACATATATACACATACATACACACAGTGGATATAAAAAGTCTACACACCCCTGTTAAAATGTCAGATTTCTATGATGTGAAAAAATTAGACAAAGATAAATCATTTCACAACTTTTTCCACCTTTAATGTGACCTGTAAACTTTACAACTCAGCAACAAACTGAAATCTTTTAAGTGGAAGTAAAAATAAACAAATAAAATAATATGGTTGCATAAGTGTGCACACCCTTAAACTAATACTTTGTTGAAGCACCTTTTGAATTTTGTACAGCACTCAGTCTTTTTGGGGTATGAGTCTATCAGCATGGCACATCTTGACTTGGCAATATTTGCCCACTCTTTGCAAAAACACTCCAAATCTGTCAGATTGCGAGGGCATCTCCAGTGCACAGCCCTCTTCAGATCACCCCACAGTTTTCAATCAGATTCAGGTCTGGGCTCTGGCTGGGCCATTCCAAAACTTTAATCTTCTGGTGAAGCCATTCCTGTGTTGATTTGGATGTATGCTTTGGGTTGTTGTCATGCTGAAAGATGAAGCTCCTCTTTATGTTCAGCTTTCTAGCAGAAGCCTGAATGTTTGTGTCAATATATTGACTGGTATTTGGATCTGTTCAGAATTCCCTCGACCTTGGCAAGGGCCCCTGTTCCAGCTGAAGAAAAACAGCCCCAAAGCATGATGCTGCCACCACCATGCTTCACGGTGTGTATGGTGTTAATTTGGTGATGTGCAGTGTTGTTTTTGCGCCAAACATATCTTTTGGAATTATGGCCAAAAAGTTCAGCCTTGGTTTCATCAGACCATAACACATTTTTCCACATGCTTTTGGGTTTCAGATGTGTTTTTGCAAAATTTAGCTGGGCTTGGATGTTTTTCTTTATAAGAACAGGCTTCCATCTTGCCACTCTACCCCATAGCCCAGATATATGAAGCATACGGGAGATTGTTGTCACATGTACCACACAGCCAGTAGTTGTCAGATATTCCTGAAGCTCCTTTAATGTTGCTGTAGGCCTCTTGGAAGCCTCCTTGACCAGTTTTCTTCTCATCTTTTCATCAATTTTGGAGGGACGTTCAGTTCTTGGTAATGTCACTGTTGTGCCATAGTTTCTCCACTTGATGACGACTGTCTTCACTGTGTTTCATGGTATATCTAATGCCTTGGAAATTCTTGTGTACCCTTCTCCTGATACCTTTTAACAATGAGATCCCTCTGATGCTTTGGAAGCTCTCTGCAGACCATAGCTTTTGCTGTAGGCTGCGACTAGGAAAATGTCAAGAAAGACCTACCAGAACAGCTGAGCTTTATTTGGGGTTAATCAGAGGCACTTTAAAATGATGGCAGGTGTGTACTGACTTCTATTTAACAGCTTGGCGACCAGCGCACGATGATGCACGTCGGCACAATGGCACGGCTGCACAAACGGGCGTAGTTTTTTTTTTTTGTGGGAAAAAAAAAGGACGTCAATTTAGTTTGGGTGCAATGTCGCACGACCGTGCAATTGTCAGTTAAAGCGACGCAGTGCCGTATCGCAAAAAATGCTCTGGTCAGGAAGGGGGTAAATTCTTCCGGGGCTGAAGTGGTTAACATGGAGTTTGAATGTGATTTCTTAATTCTGAACCCAGCTACATCTCCAGTTATAAGAAGGTGTGCACACTTATGCAACCACATTAATTTTATTTTATTTTTTTTACTCCCCCCCCTTAAAAGATTTCAGTTTGTTTTTCAATTGAGTTGTTCAGTTTGTAGGTCACATTAAAAAGGTGGAAAAAGTTCTGAAATGATTTATCTTTGTTTCATTTTTTACATCACAGAAACCTGACATTTTAACAGGGGTGTGTAAACTTTTTATTTGTATGTGTGAGCATTTTGTCAAATAATGGATTGTGTCCAGTAAAAAAGTAGTAAAATAAGTGTCCAGTAATAAATAGGGACATAAGATCCTGAAATATCTGGGAATATGTGTACTCCCTGCCAAGTAAATGTGAGAAGCAGGGTTTTCAAGGACAGTGGAACATCTGAGGACAAGGAGATATATCATTCTGCAAGATCTGAAACTATGCTTCAGATAAAGACGCAACATAGCTGGCAAGAAAAAACTTGCTCTATGTGTGGTGCATTGCAGGGCAATTCAATACACTGAACAAGTAGCTGACAATGCATAACACATTAAACACACACACACATATTGTGGCGCTCGGCATTGCTAGAAGAAAAAAAAGTGCATTTCTTGATTCACTGCAGTGTGTTGGCTCTACTCAAATAAAAAAAAATGCTACCTTTAGCTCCATTCCTAATTAACAGGATGTCCTAACAATACATTTTTATTATACAGGATTTATATAGCGCCAACAATTTGGGCAGTGCTTATAGAGATAGTACATTTACAATACAATTCAATACAAGAGGGTTAGTAGGGCCCTGCTCATGAGAGCTTACAATCTAATAAATGTAAATGTAAGTTAATGCACTGCAAGTGGGAAACCAGCCTTAGAAATTCACTTGTTATACTCTAGAACAGAATGAACTATTAGACTGGCTAGTCGTTAGAGCTGCACAATTAATCATCAAGAATCGTTATCGTGATCTTGACTAAAGTGTTTCACAATTCTTTCTATGCAAAGAATTCTCTCTGCTCTTCTGAAGCCACAGCCCTCAAAAGAAAGGAAGAGAACAACTGGGCAGTCTGCCAAGAATCAAAACATTCTTTATCAGTTGAACTTCAGTATAAAAATTGTAACAATTTGTCAATGGAATAGATTTTGTGTGAAATGCCCCGTACACATGATTGAAAATTCGGCCAGCAAAAGATCGATGAGAGCTTTTGGTCGGAAAATGCGACCGTGTGTATGCTCCATCGGACTTTTGCTGGCCTAATTTCCGCCAGCAAAAGATTGAGAGCATGTTCTCAATTTTCCAGACGGAAAAAGTTTCAATCAGAAATCCCGATCGTCTGTACACATTCAGACGCGCTAAATTCCTACGCATGCTCGGAAACAATTCGAGGCATGCTCGGAAGCATTGAACTTCATTTTCTCGGCTCGTCGTAGTGTTGTACATCACCGCGTTCTTGATGGTCATAAGTTCAGCGAACTTTCGTGTGACCGTGTGTATGCAAGCCAAGCTTGAGCGGAATTCTGTCGGGAAAAACCATCCAAGATTTTTCCAACGGAAAACCTGCTCGTGTGTACGCGGCATAAGTGAAAAAAGTTTAACCACTAAACCTTTTTCTGACATTTGTTGGTTTCAAGTTAAAATAATTTTTTTTTGCTAGAAAATTACTTAGAACCCCCAAACATTATATATATATTTTTAGTAGACACCCTAGAGAATAAAATGGTGGTTGTTGCAATATTTTATGTCACACTGTATTTGCGCAGCGGTCTTTCAAATGCAATTTAAAAAAAAAAAAAAATACTTTAATGAATTGGGTAATCATCCTGTAAATGTTCTGACTCAGGACCCAGTCGCTCTCCCTCAGCGTCCTCCTGCTAAGGAAGTCTGCCAGCTGGTTTAACTCCACATTTAGATGTACCGCTGAGAGGGACAACACTGACTTCGGCCCATTTGAAAATTGTTTCCGTCAGGGCCCACAGGGGACTGCTCCTGGTGCCCCCCTGTCGGTTGATGTAGGCAACCGCTGAGGGGTTGTCTGAGCAGACCTGATCGTAATGTCCCTGGAGTTCCTGCTGGAAGGCTTTGAGGGCCAGTGAAATAGCTCTTAGCTCCCTCCAGTACGAGGACCTCCCTGCGTCTTTGTCTCACCAGGAACCCTGCACCAGACTCGCACCTAGATGTGTTCCCCAACCAGTGCCGCTTGCGTCTGTTGTGACGATCCTGGACACTGGCAGCACCCATTCCAGACCCTGGGATAGATTTGCTGTCTTTCTCCACCACCACAGGGATCTCTTTACCTGTACTGGTATGAGAACCATTGAGTCCAAAAGACCTCTGAGTGTGGTCCCATATTCCTAGGATGAACCACTGCAAAGGGCGGAAATGTAATCATGCCCAACGTACAGCAGGGAGGGCAGCCGTCAGCAGACCTAAAGCTGACATGGCCTGTCTTATTGAGACTTGGCGATTGCTCTGCAGAACTGCCAAAGCCCTGTCCACTTTCAGAATTTTTTCTTGGGAGAGAAAGACCCTCCGCTGGGTTGAGTCCAGGATGTAGCCTAGGAAGGTGACCCTCTGGGACGGAACTAGGTTGGATTTTTCCAAATTCAAAAGCCATCCTAGATGTTCCAACATGCTCCTTGCCTCCTGCAAATCCTGGACCAACTGCACTGGCGAAGGAACAAAAAGGAGCAGGTCGTCCAGGTATGCAATCACCGAGATTCCTTGCAGTTGCAGGAAAGCCTGGGTCTCCACCATGACTTTAGTGACTATGCGGAGGAAGAGGATAGCCCAAAGGGGAGATCCCAGAAATGTAGAAGGGATGTCTCCTCCCCAGACCTTACTGCTAGTCTGAGGAACCTCTCACTGCCCTCTGCAATTGGAATGTGCAGGTAGGCGCCCCTTAGGTCTATAGACGCCATGTAGCAGTCCGTAGGAATCAGTGTCTTCACGGAGAAGATAGAGTCCATGCGAAACTCTCTGTAGGTGACTGAGAGGTTTCAGGCTCAAAATGAGCCTGAACTTCCCTGAGTGCTTCCGTACCACAAAGAAGTGGGAGTAAAACCCTTTGCCCATCTCCCCAGGTGGAACCCACAATACTACTTCCTGCTGTTCCAGTTCTTCCAGGGAAGAAAGCAACGCCGCCGCCTTCTCCGCACACCTGGCAGGTCTGTAATGGGAAGCCTGTGGGGGGGGCTTAAAAATTCCAGTCTGTACCCCCATCTTACAATACCTAGGATTAATTGGAGGTGACCGACTCCCACTGTGGAAGGAAAGCCCCAGTCTTCCTCCCACCGGGGTTGACCCATCACTGGGTCTTTCGGGGCTGTTCAGGAGGGCGAAAAATCGCTCCCCCGTGCCCTCTGCCCTTGTTGGTCCAACCTTTTTTCTGAGCCTCTGCCCTCGGAAACCCAAACTTCTTTTGTGGGCGAGGTTTCTTCTTAGACTGTTCCCCCAACTTCCTCTTTAGGGGAAAAGCCTTCTTTTTGTCGGCTGTCCAATCAAGGATGGCCTCCAATTCTGGACCAAACAGTAAATCCCCAGTGAATGGGACTCCGCAAAGCTTTACTTTGGACGTATTGTCCCCTTGCAGGTTTTTAACCAGAGAGCTCTTTTGGCCGAATTGGCCAGGGCGGAAGACCTAGCGGACATGCGAACTGACTCCGCTGAGGCTTCTGCAATGTACGCTACCCCCTTCAAAAGCATAGGGAAAAAAAAGAAAGAATCGTTACCTTTGCAGTTCCAGCCTCAATATGTGCTTTTATGTGTGTCAGCCAGTGCTCCATGTTGTGAGTCTTCTTGAGGAGGGAGTCCATCCTTTTGTCAATGGGGTCTGCTAACACCCCCGTATCCTCAAAGGCCAGGTCTGTTTTTCTGGACACCTGAGAAAAAGCTGCATCCAGCCTAGCTGATTTATTCATCCTCCGCAAAGGGGAATCTGCGTTTTAGGGCCCTGGAAAAGAAAGTGTAAGAGAACTGTCAGAATGCGCCCGGCGCGCACACGTGTGCATGCGCGCATTCACGGGCGTCGGCAGAATTCCTCGCGCACCAATGCGCATGCGCATTGCACTGCGTGCACGCGCAGGAGCACACCTCTGGCCACAATTGGCGCCAGACAGCCTATTTAAGGGTTGCCCTGACTTCTGACAAGTGCTGCTTCTTCAGCTGTGTCCTGAGATTCTGAAACTCTGTTTGTTTGACTTGACTTCCTGTTGCTGAACCCTGGCCTTCCTGACCCTGTTTCTGGACTCTGATTACCGGTTCTTGATCCTGGCTTCCTGTTTGACCTTGCTCCTGTTTATGCCTTGGTACCTCGCTGCCCGCCCGTTGCTGAACCCGGCTTACCTGATGACCTCGCTCCTGTCTCCTGTTTGGCTCCACGTTGTTGCCGAGTACCTGTGCTGGCCGTCCATCCTCTCAGCTGTGCTGGTTCCAGTTCTTCACCAGAAACCCTGCCTGCACTTCCCAGTCTGCAACACTTCCTGCAAGTTCTGCACGCAGCATTCACAGGCACTCGTCTTCCTCCTGATCCTTGCCACCATCTGTTCCACCTCCAGTGGGGCTTGGATTGGAGATACAAGAGAGGCTGTCCTCGTCATTTCAGACTCCTACCAGGTACATGACAGAAAGGCTTCCGCTATGGGTCTCACCATTCTTTTTTGATGGCTTCCACCAGGACTTCATGGACTGGAAAGACCCTCCTCTTCTATTCTCCAAGACCTTCATACATTTGGTCATGGAGCGACAGAGACTTCTCTTCCTGGATCCCTAGAGTGCTTTGGATGGCTCCAAAGAGCTCCTCCACTTCCTCCAGGGAGAGCTTATAGATCTGGAGATGCTGATGGATTCACTATCCACCTTTTCTCCGTCTTAGGCTCCATTCACACTAGCGCGTTTTTTGATGCATTTTGCATTTTGCAGAAATGCATGGGAATTTTTTAACATGGGTTCCTATGGAACATGTTCACATCAATGCTTTTTTGTATCTCTGCGTTTTTGGAAAGGGTCGGGGACTTTTTTTCATGCAAAAAGCAGCGTTTTGCATGTAATGGATTTCAATGGACAAGCATCAAAAACGCAAGTGCACCGTTTTTGCAGCGTTTTTGGTGCGTTTTTGCCGTTTTTTTTTTTTTTTTTTGTAATTTTTTTTTAAGACTGTAAAAAAAAAATGAAAAAAAAAAAAACGCAAAAACGCAAATCGCGGCAAAAACGCCGCAAAAACGCTGCTCAAAAACGTGCCAAGCATGAAAAAAAAACCTCCAAAAACGCTCAAAAGCAACATGCATAGGTGTGAATCGAGCCTTACTCCCCTAAGGAGTTGGAGGATGCACTGTCAGGATCTTCCTCTAGTGCCTCTCTCGTGCCCCCAGGTAACCCTCCAAATGGTGGAAGGACCCGCCGGCGGACCAGGTGCAATGTCTTGCTGTGCTGGCTGAGGATTAGCCGGGGGTTGCGGGGGCTGGAAACTTGCAAACAGCAATTTAAAAGACTGGAAGGTGCTGGAAAGCGCCTTAACGGATGCTGCCAAATCTGTATCCTGCTCTGCAGAATATTCCTTTACTAAACCTTCTATGCATTCCCTACATAGAACCTTGGGCCAGGAATCCCCCATAGTAGTCCTTCATGATGGGCACTTCCCTCTTGGAGCGGTGTGGGGACCTAGACTTTTCTGTTGCTTGCTCTGTAATGACAAAAAAAGATCCCCCAGACACAGCCATCAGAATCTGCCAGCACAACATAGAAACCGCCACCAGGAGTGCACCCCCCCCCCCCCCCCCAGGACCGACGACCAGGGTCCCAGAAGTACATCTCCTTCCCTCTGACCACCAAAGAGGGGGGGGTTCACCCATGGAGCTAAATGGGAAAATGGTAAGGGAACACCACCTCAGTGTTCCTCTTATCTTAGAGTGGCTGGTGTTGGCGTCACCCGGCGCAGATGGGGAAACAGTCACCGACATCCCTCCAGGGCAGATAGGAACATGGTCCACCTCAAGCTGCTCCTCTTGCTGTCACTACAGCTGCTATGAAGCCCACACCAGCCGTCACGCCGCTCGCTTTACGTCCCTCGGCTGGAACAGGAAGCCGCGGATCAACTGACGTCTCCCGCCATCTGGCCCTGCCTTGAGCTCCACGTTGGCCGCCACGGAGCAAGGGGGACTCGGATACTTCCGCCATCACCTTTCCCAGGCAGTGGAAAGCAAGAGCCCTGGCCTCCACCTTCCCCAAGAGACAAAAGGCATAAAGCCCGTGCTACTCTTCTAAACTGAGAATACAGATCAGATCCTGCTACTGATTAGCAAAAGGGGCAAAAGCACTTTTGTTTATTAGGAGCGATCTGCTTTGTTTTCTACGCTGTGTTTTTATCAGACATGGCTTAGGCACCATTCAAATTTGGCGTTTTTGGATCTTGGGCATTATAGCTGCAATTCTGCCCACGATCTCAAATCGCACTGCAATGATAAAACACGTTTGCGTGCTATCCATTTTCAATGGCACCTAAACACGGTGCAGTTTTGCTGCTACATAAATTGCACTGCAAGCCGCAATGTGCGAAGCTCATCACCCAAAAGAAGCTTTGCTTGTTGCAGTTTGCGGCAAAACCGCACAACTTTTAGGTGCCATTGTAAATGAATGCCACCCAAAATGTGTTTTGTAATTGCAGTGCAATTTGAGATCGTGGGCAAAATCGCAGCAAGATCCCAAAATGCCAAATGTGAATGGTGCCTTAATACAGTGGTCATCAACCCTGTCCTCAGGGCTCACTAACAGGCCTGGTTTGCAAGATAACTGAAATACATCACAGGTGATATCATTTGATGCTCAGTGATTGCAGTATTCTAGTCTGCATCTCCCCAAGGTAATACATAAAACCTGGCCTGTTAGTGGGCCCTGAGGACAGGGTTGATGACCACTGTCTTAGAGCACTGTTTCTCAACTCCAGTCCTCATGTTTCAGGATTTCCCTCAGATGAAACAGCTGTGGTAATTACTAAGGCAGTGAAACTGATCAAATCACCTGTGCAAAATAATGGAAAGCTTGAAAACACCTGTTGGGGTGCCTTAAGCACTGGATTTGAGAAACACAGAGCCGAAAAGCTACATGCCATGCCTCCCTCTGCAATAATTGACCTGCAATAACAACCAGGGAAAGAAGCTTTCCCTGCCTACATATAGGGTCTGCCTGTGTAGTGCGTTTACTGCATGGAAGAAAGAGCATGAACACTCTCTTCACACATCCTGTACTCCAGGTCCAAATCAGAGCTCAGCAAAGCTGCCCCCCCTTCAATCAGCACAAATAAAAACTCAAGTGTGTTTCTTTAGTACTAGGTTTGTGCGGTTTTGTGCCGTAAAAATTTACATTTGTGATGCTCTTATTTTTAAGCTATTAGCAATTGTTTTTTCCAGACTATGACATCACCAATCCCCCCTACAACAGCCAAATGACACGAAACCGGGCTGGTTGGTTAGTGCCGCGTTTGTGCAATTTAAAATCTTTTATGCCTTATTAATGATTTATTAAAGGTCACCAAAGGTCCCAAAACTGGTCTTGTTGGTTAGTGCTACATTTGTGCTGCTAAAAATGTATATTTGTGCTGTTATGGTTTTTTAACTATAACAGCTTGTTTTTATTTGATCACACCCCACCCACTTTGCACCCCATGTTATTAAATCTTAAAAATAAACATACCATATGTTAGTGCTACCTTTGTGCTTTTTTGTGTCATAAAAATTGAAATTTGTGCTGCTTTTTTTTCTGTTTCGTTATGTTTATTGGGTTTTTGGAAATAAACAAGAGATTCATAAGCAAGCTAGTTAAACGCAGGGGCTAGAAAATGGGTAAACATTTCCAATGAGCAATAATGATCATAATTATACTTAACCAAAGTGAAAATAGGGGATGGGATCAAAAAAATGAACATTGCAGAAAATGTTGTCGCCGGAGGGGAGGCTCTTATCCTGCAACCCTACAATTGCTAATATCGTAAAAATAAAAGCAGCACAAATGTAAATTTGTATGACAAAAAACATCAAAAAAGTAGCATTACAAAAACACACTTGAGGTTTTACTTGTGCCGATTGTAGTGGGGCCAGCTTCGTTTGGCTTCCAATCAGGCAGCGATCTGCAGCAGTTTCTATATTGAAAACTGCCACTATCCCTTTGTTGATTAAGTGAGGAACCTGCACCAGTCCCTTATTGGCCCTAAAATAGAAACTGGTGCAGATAAATCTGAAAACGAGTCTATCTGCTTTGTTTATGTGGCGCAAGCATGGGCATTGGATTGCCATTCACAATGAAGCGAACCACAGCTCACTGTAGCATAATACATGCGTTACTGTCTGCTGCAAAAAAAGGTCCTTAAAGCAGAACAACGCTGCATCTGAGCGCCAAAAACGCTATTTAAATTCATTTTTAATATTTAAAGCAAACTCGCCCAATACATCCATGTCTCCATGCTTATTTTGCTGATAAATCACTAAAAACATTCCTCTAGCATTTTTGGCCATCTTGAGTAAGGGCAAATGATTCATGTAGATTTTACTTACTGGAATCCATCTACCCTTAGCTCAGGCAAGCAGGAGGGTGTGCTTAGCTGAGAAAACCCCTCCTCCACTCCTCATGAAGTCTCCTGGGATGTAGGACATCATTTGCCTATGATTGAAAACCAGGAAGCAACTGAAGAAATGTAAAAAAAAAAAAAAAAAAAAAAAAAAAAAAAAAAAAAAAGTTTAAAGCAGGTAAATATAATATACCTTCCTATGCTAGCATTGTTAGGATTAATAATGGTCAGTGTTGATTGAGAGAGTAAAGTTCCACTTTAAACTGCTCACCTTCAGCTTTTTTTGCCCTAGCAAATGGTTTGACTTTCATACACCATGTATGGGTCCATCCATGGGCCGTGTATGGTCCAACTCTTTGTCAGAACATCCTGGGAGTAAACACTTACTTATTAGCATCACAATAGTTTTAAAGCTGTCAATAGACGGATCAAAATTTGGCAAGTTCAGAAGGAACAGGCCAAATTTTAATCCAACTATGGTCAGGCTGGGTTTATTAAAGTCAATCGACTTCAGTACAACCAGCCTGTCAGGTTTTTGCATGTGATCATCGTCGGCCGCTATAGCCCCCAGCAGTAATCATTGTATTCTGCAGGTGGGGGGAAGGCTCCCTGCTGACAGAACACAACGGCAAATTTTTTTGCACATTCTCTTCTGGGGTCCTCCACCAGCACTCCAGGCTCCTCCTCTTCAGTGGGTGCCCCCATAGGAAACTTTCTATGGATGCACTTGTGTGGGCTAGCTCCTGAGCCGCCATGTGTGCGTCCATTGACACAGACTGAGCTTCTCGTTCCCGTCCCCCCTGCTCCCTTGTCACAGCATTTGATTGGCAGGAGAAGCCAATGATTCCTGCTGTTTTCAATCTGCCCAGGGAGGGCAAGAGCAAGAGCTGCTGCTCTAGTGCATGTCGCTGGATTGGGATCGGCCTCAGGTAAATATAGGGGGGGGGGGGGGGGGCAGGGTGAATCCTGCAGCACAGAAGTTTTTTTTTTTTTTTTTTTACCTTAAATGCATAGAATGCCTTAAAAAGTTAAAAAAAACCCTCAAAAACTATAAGGCTTTAGAACCACTTTAAAGTTAAAGCTAAAACCAGCCTGTAAAAGAAGCAGACGTGAGCTTTGTCATAAATATTCTTTGCTGTGTTGCAGATCTCCAGTAGTAAGGTACGTGCAGATGGGAGGAACCACAGAGCATGGCGGGGGAGCAGATGTCTGACATACCCTGAAGTGTCAAATACCAAAACAACACAGCAAAAGGTTTAACATGATCCACCGGAAAGGTGAGTATAGCTCTTCTTTAAACATGCTTGTCAAAACAGTTTATGATGACAGGTCATAATTAACTAGATATATTTAAACTGTAATAAATGGTGTGAGGTGCTGGAGAAAAATGCTGCCCTTTTACCTTATAGTGGATCTGTACTTTGTCCGGGCAAAGCTGTACACAAAACAGTTTCAGTTAATGGGTATTGTGTACGTTTATTAAACTGAGACGTTTTCTCTTAGTTCAGTTCTCAGAGGAAAATTGGATCCTCCGCAGCCTATTTATTAAGCCGAGAACTTCTGTTCTCAGAGGGAGAACAAGGAAGTTTTACCTCTGAAAACGGTTGAGATCAGTGTAAAAGTGGGTGGGCTGCTTGTAATCTCGTGAGACATTGTGAGATTACAGTGCAGAGTTCAAGAACCAAAAAGTTAAAAAAGGAACACAAAGAGAATAAGCATTATGAGAATATATATATATACCTGCCCTTATACACACATGAACTTTAATGGCATCCCAGTCTAAGGTTGGCCCATACACTATACAATTTTCTAATTCACTTTCCTTTAGATTTACCTTCAATTATGTAGTACAAGGGCCTGCCTGATTGCATACACATTGAAAGTGCATAGGTCTGACCTCATATTATATGGTTTTTGTAAATCTAAAGGAAAATTGAATAAGAAAATTGTATAATGTATGGCCAGCCTAAGGCTCTATTCACACTAAGCCCCCTTTCAAACTACCGTGACTTCAAAGCCGCGCGATTTCAGGGAATGTAACTCAAAGTCGGACCAAAGTAGTGCAGAGACTACTTTGAAGTCGGCGCTACTTGAAGTCGTATTAATATGAATGGTAGTCATTGGAAATCATGGGGAACGACTTGTCATATAACTTTGCAGTCCCAAGTCGTAGGACAAGTCGTACAAGTGTGAAAGGGGCCTAATACGTTTTTTGATGCATTTTGCAGAAATGCAGGGAATTTTTTTTAACATGGGTTCCTATGGAACATGTTTACATCAATGCATTTTTTTGCCTCTGAATGAATGATTTGTAAAGCGCTGCAAATGTGAACTGAATTGTCTCAAGGCCTCTGCGTTTTTGGAAAGGGTCAGGGACCTTTCACGCAAAATGCAGCGTTTTGCATGTAATAGACTTCAATGGACCTGCATCAAAAACGCAAGTACCGCGGTTTTAACCGCAATTTTGCCGCGTTTTGCGACTGTATATAGCTGGTTGCTAAGGAGGGGGCCGGGAAGCCGGCCGCCGCGCCCTTAACCAATGATTTATCAGCTATCAGCGGGCTTCCGGTCAGGGCTGGGCTCAGCCCTTCCTTCTCTGAGCTGGCCACTCAGCTGTCGGCTAATTGCCAGCTCCTATCTCTCCACAGTGACTCACCTGTTGATGATATCCTGCTCGTCAGTAATGCCTACTTAAAAGGGGGGTTCCGGACGTTTTTTTTTTTTTTTTTTTAAGTCAGCAGCTACAAACACTGTAGCTGCTGACTTTTAATAAGGACACTTACCTGTCCAGCGAGCCCGCGATGTCGCCCCCCCCCCCCGAGGCCGATCCATCCATTGGATCGGATCGGCCAGCGGCGCCTCCATCCTAACTAAGGGACACAGGTAGTGGAGCCTTGCGGCTTCACTGCCAGTTTCCTACTGCGCATGCACGAGCGGCGCTCTGTGAATGGCCCTGTTGTTTCCTGGGACACACACATGTCCCAGAAGGCAACGGGGCCGCTCACCCTAGGAGGAGGAAGCGCCGCAGAATAGGAAGAGGCAGATTAGGAGAACTGCCTAGCAACAGGGGTTTCAGGTAAGTTAAAAAAGTTTTTAGGGTGGACCTCCACTTTAAGCCGTCCAGTCCAGATGATCTCTGCCTTCGCCTTGGTCAACATCACAGAGACTCCTGCGTTCCTGTTAAAGACTTGCTTGGCTGACATTCCTTCTGGCTCCAGATCCTTCTTGCTGTTCCACTACGCTGTTCCCTGGCTTCCTCACTGGCTCGGACTATCCGTTCCGGTTACCGAACTTTGGCTATGTTTTGACTATGTTTGGTCTATTTACTTTTATTATTAAACAAGTGTGATTTAACTGTACTTCTGTCTTGGTCTGATTCATGGTTTCTGACACTTCCCCCGCTAAATGTATATAAAAAAAGGGCGTGAGGTCCCCCCCAAAATTCATACCAGACCCTTATCTGAGCATTCTGCCCCCCTCCTGAACCATACCAGGCCACATGCCCTCAACATGGGGGGGGGGTGCTTTGCGCCCCCCCCGCTCCAAAGCACCTTGCCCCCAAGTTGATGGGGACAAAGGCCTCTTCCCGACAACCCTTGCCCGGTGGTTGTCGTGTCGGGGTCTGCAGGCGGGGTGGTTTTTTTGGAATCTGTAAGCCCCCTTTAACAAGGGAGCCCCTAGATCCCAGCCTCCCCCTCTATGTGAATGAATATCGGGTACATTGTACCCCCACCCATTCACCATAAAAAAGTAGTGTAGTGTGAAAAAAATAGAGTAGACAGTTTTTGACAAGTCTTTTATTAAAAATATCTTCTTCCCCACTTCTTCCTCCGGTCTTCCTCCATCTTCTCTCGCATCTTTGTCCGGTGCTTCCTCTGCCCCCGTTCCCACTGACAACCCTCCTCCAATGCTGCGTCCCGCTGATTTGTCTGCGCTGATGTCAAGCATGTCTTAGATAACAATGGGGGCGGGGCCATCAGATGATGCCATCCGGAGGCCTTGCCCCCTTGTGACATCACCGCCCGGGCATGATGGGTCCGTGATGTCACAAGGGGACAGGGCCTCCGGATGGCATCATCTGATGGCCACGCCCCCATTTTTATCTAAGACATTGTCGCGGACAGATCAGTGGGACGCAGCATTGGAGGAGGGTCGGTGGCGGCAGAGGAAGAACACCAGGCAAAGAAGACAGGAGAAAGAAGAGCGGAAGAAGAAGCGGGAGAAGGAGAAGCGCGGAGGATGGAGACGAGGGATTAAGATGTGGGAGAAGATGGAGGAAGAAGAAGATATTTTTATTAAAAGACTTGTCAAAAAAAAAAAAAAAAACTGTATACTGTATTTAACACCACACTTTTTTTGGTGAATGGGTAGGAGTACCCGATACTCATTTACTCATTCAAATGGGGGGGGGGGGGGGTCAGGATCTGAGGGTTCCCTTGTTAAAGTGGGCTTCCAGATTCCGATAAGCCCCCCCGCTCGCAGACCCCGACAACCACCGGGGAAGGGTTGTCAGGAAGAGGCCCCCCGTCCCAAAGTACCCACACCCCCCCATGTTGAGGGCATGTGGCCTAGTATGGTTCAGGAAGGGGGGGGGGGGGGCGCTCGCTTGACCCTCCCTTTCCTGACCTGCCGGGCTGCATGCTCGGATAAGGGTCTGGTATGGATTTTGGGGGGGACCCCACACCATTTTTTAAAAAAAGATTTTGGTGTGGGGGTCCCCTCTGAATCCATACTAGACCCAAGGGCCTGGTATGGACCTGGGGGGGACCCCACACATTTTTTTTTTGTTTTTTTTCACAATTTATTTTAACCAGCAATTCTTCTTTTACATTCAGCGGGGAAGCCTGCTGACAGACGATTACTCATCGGTTGTTAAGGATGCGGTGGACGGCTTCCTGGCCCCCTCTTTAGCAATCAGCTATATACAGTGTAAAAAAAAAAACAAACAAAAAAGAAAAAAAATGCAATTCGCGTCAAAATCGTGGTAAAAACACGTGTCCAAAAAAGCGGCAAGCACTGCAGAAACGCTCAAAAGCAGCATGCACAGATGTGAATCGAGCCATAGTCTGTAGGATTCAATATTGAGTTGACCCACCCTTTGCAGCTATAACAGCTTCAATTCTTCTGGAAAGGCTGTGCACAATGTTTAGGAGTGTATCTATGGGAATGTCTGATCATTCTTCCAGAAGCGGAATTGTGAGGTCAGGCACTAATGTGGACGAGAAGGCCTGGCTTGCAGTCTGCGCTCTAATTCATCCCAAAAGGTGTTGTATCGGGGTTGAGGTCAGGACTCTGTGCAGGCCAGTCAAGTTCCTCAACCCCAAATTCGCTCATCCATGTCTTTATGGACCTTGATTTGTGCACTGATGCGCAGTCATGTTGGAACAGGAAGTGGTCACCCCCAAAATGTTCCCACAAAGTTGGGAGCTTGAAATTGGCCAAAATGTCTTGGTATGCTGACGCCTTAAGAGTTTTCTTCACTGGAAATAAGGGGTCAAGCTCAACCCCTGAAAAACAACCCCACACCATTATCCCCCTCCACCAAATCCTAGAGCTGAAGCTGTTATAGCTGCAAAGGGTGGGCCAACTCAAGATTGAACCCTACGGATTAAGACTGGGATGCCATTAAAGTCCATGTAAAGGCAGGCGTCTCCATACTTTTGATACTATAGTGTGTAATGTTTTTATATATATATATTATATATATATAAAATTTATATTATCTCACAAAAGTGAGTACACCCCTCACATATTTTATTATATCTTTTCATGTCACAACACTGAAGAAATGACACTTTGCTACAATGTAAAGTAGTGTGTTCAGCTTGTATAACAGTGTAAATTTGCTGTTCTCTCAAAATAACTCAACACACAGCCATTAATGTCTAAACCGCTGGCAACAAAAGTGAGTACACCCCTAAGTGAAAATGTCCAAATTGACCCCAAAGTGTCAATATTTTGTGTTGCCACAATTATTTTCCAGCATTGCCTGAACCCTCTTGGGCATGGAGTTCACCAGAGCTTCACCGGTTGCCACTGGAGTCCTCTTCCACTCCTCCATGACGACATCACAGAGCTGGTGGATGTAATGCCCTGTACACACGGTCGGATTTTCCAACGGAAAATGTGTGATAGGACCTTGTTGTCGGAAATTCCGACCGTGTATGGGCTCCATCACACATTTTCCATCGGAATTTCCGACACACAAAGTTTGAGAGCTTGCTATAAAATTTTCCGACAACAAAATCCGTTGTCGGAAATTCCGATCGTGTGTACACAAATCCGACGCACAAAGTGCCACGCATGCTCAGAATAAATTAAGAGACGAAAGCTATTGGCTACTGCCCCATTTATAGTCCTGACGTATGTGTTTTACGTCACCGCGTTCAGAACGATCGGATTTTCCGACAAATTTGCGTGACCGTGTGTAAGCAAGACAAGTTTGAACCAACATCTGTCGGAAAAAATCCATGGATTTTGTTGTCGGAATGTCCGATCAATGTCCGACCGTGTGTACAGGGCATTAGAGTTAGAGACCTTGTGCTCTTCCACTTTACGTTTGAGGATGCCCCACAGATACTCAATAGGGTTTAGGTCTGGAGACATACTTGGCCAGTCCATCACCTTTACCCTCAGCTTCGTTAGCAAGACAGTGGTCGTCTTTGAGGTGTGTTTGGGGGTCGTTTTCATGTTGGGATACTGCCCTGCGGCCCAGTCTCCAAAGGGAGGGGATCATTGCTCTGCTTCAGTATGTCACAGTACATGTTGGCATTCATGGTTCCCTCAATGAACTGTAGTTCCCCAGTGCCGGCAGCACTCATGCAGCCCCAGACAATAACACTCCCACCACCATGCTTGACTGTAGGCAAGAAACATTTGTCTTTGTACTCCTCAACTGGTTGACGCCACACCTTCTTGACACCATCTGAACCAAATAAGTTTATCTTGGTTTCATCAGACCACAGGACATGGTTCCAGTAATCCTTGGCCTTAGTCTGCTTGTCTTCAGCAAACTGTTTGCAGGCTTTCTTGTGCATCATCTTTAGAAGAGGCTTCCTTCTGGGATGACGGCCATGCAGACCAATTTGATGCAGTGTGCGACGTATGGTGTGAGCACTGACAGGCTGACCCCCCACCCCCTTCAACCTCTGCAGCAATGCTGGTAGCACTCATACAACCTCTGGATTTGACACTGAGCACGTGCACTCAACTTCTTTGGTCGACCATGGCGAGGCCTGTTCTGAGTGGAACCTGTCCTGTTAAACCACTGTATGGTCTTGGCCACCATGCTGCACAGTTTCAGGTTCTTGGCAATGTTCTTATAGCCTAGGCCAGCTTTATGTAAAGCAAAAATTCTTTTTTTCAGATCCTCAGAGAGTTATTTGCCATGAGGTGCCATGTTGAACTTCCAGTGACTAGTATGCGAGAGTGAGATTGATAACACCAAATTTAACACCTGAGACCTTGTAACACTAACGAGTCACATGACACCGGGGAGGGAAAATGGCCACTTGGGCCCAATGTGGACATTTTCACTTAAAGGTGTACTCACTTTTGTTGCCAGAGGTTTAGACATTAATGGCTGTGTGTTGAGTTATTTTGAAGGAACAACAAATTTACACTGTTATACAAGCTGTACACTCACTACTTTACATTGCAGCAAAGTGTAATTTCTCCAGTGTTGTCACATGAAAAGATAGAATAAAATATTTACAAAAATGTGAGGGGTGTACTCACTTTTGTGAGAATATATATTTATACACACACACACACACACACACACATCCAAAAACATTGGCACCCCTGCATTTTTGTCAGATAATGAACCTCTTCACCCAGAAAACTGTTGCAATAACAAATATTTAGGCATTCTCATGTTTATTTCTTTTGTTTGTATTGGTAGGACACAAGACAGTGGAGAAACAAAAAGCCAAATCTGACACATTCCACACAAAACTGCAAAAATGGACTGGACACAATTATTGACATCCTCAATTTAATATTTGGTAGCAAACCTCTTTGAAAAGATAACTGAAATCAATTGCTTCCTGTAACCATCAGTGAGTTTCTTACATGTCTACTGGAATTTTGAACCACTCTTTTGCCAACTGCTCCAGGTCTCACAGATTGGAAAGGTTCCTTTTCCCAACTGCCGTTTTGAGATCTCTCCACAGATGTGGGATTCAGATATGGACTTATCGCTGGCCAGTTTAGTACTGTGCAGCATTTTGTCTTAAACCATTTCTGGGTGCTTTGGGTCATTGTCCTGCTGCAAGACCCATCACCTCTGACGGGGAGACCCAACTTTCTGACACTGGGCCCTACATTACACCACAGACTTCATTTCCACGATTTTATGTGCGACAGTTGACTACAGTTATACTATTATGCAGACCACTCCCGTCATTCTTCATCCACTGTGGTGTACCTCTAGTGCTTGGCGCCAGTAACTGTCGTCATATCTGCGAGACAAACAAAAAGGCTCGTGGGATGAGTAGCCCTTGAGATTGGCAATTCCGTTATGTGGCAGTACACTGGACTACATGTCCCAGGGATCCTTGGTGCAACAAGAGAGTTCTTAATTAGTAAAAAAAAAACCCAGCGGATTGAGGGCTTGAGACCTTGAGACCTCAAGGCTGATACACAGACCAGACATATGCTGTTACCCGGCCAGGAGTCACGCTGCAGAGGTGAGACATTGGAGTCTCCTCTCCTCCGCCCGTGGATGACCAGGGAGATACCGTATCCTGAGACGGGGATCATTTCATTTTCTACACGCTGGTACCCCTGCAGGGGGATAGCGCTCTGGTGAGTGGAAACACATAAGGGGAGCACAGTCACTTTTGCCAGCACCGTTTTGAAGATTTGTCATCCACTGAAGAAAGCACAAAGTTACTTTATATGAACACTATTTTAATTTTATATATCTTTCATATTTTTTCACCATTTTTTACTGTTTATTCTAATGAACACTGCTTTTTTATTTTTATTATCCTTTTTTAACTAGAAATACCTTTGGGTATCAGTGGTTTGCACTTCATATGGACTAATTGTTGTTTAGATATTGCACATATCTTATTTTTAAGGTTTTGGATATTATTTTGCACAGTTTATTCAGCGTATATGCTTTTTTCTTGCAACAGTGTTGCTTTGACATCATACCAGCTGATGCGATCTCATTATTGATTGTTTATGGTGCACATAACTTCACCACTTATTTTATATTTTCTATTTTCTTGCACTATTTAAGCATATGTCACTTTTAACACGTGGCAGGCATCACTTGATTTTTGTTGTTTGTACACCTTATGCACTTGGCCATACACAGATTTGGTAAATTGGTGGTAATAATACATTCGCAGGCATATACACTTATATATTCTTTATTATTACAGCGCCAATTCCCTTTTTCTCACGTTCATACATTTCTATGAGGTTCCACCTAGGTGGAACCTTTCTAGAGGGAGGCAGCAGTCATTTATTCCTAAGCGCGGATCTCTTTGATATATTTTTTGCAGGTCCTTGCTGTTCGCCTTCCTGAAGGACGTCTATCCCAGGGTCGCTGTCCCAGAGGCATCTATCCGGTCCAATCATTGATGAGAGGGCAATAGCCTACCATTTGCAATCCTTCTTTGGTCACTTGATTTGAACACTGTACATAGACACCTTTACCTAAAACCATTTCAAGGAGTATCACTGATCTGCTTAAGCCATTGTCCTTCCCATCACTGAGCCTTATTGGATATAACTTAATGAGCTCTGACTGCCAGTGAAGAATATCAGGCCTGCATCTTGGACATTGCGATTATTACTATTGAAAGGGCCCATAGCTTATCCCTGTTCTGTCTGGTCTCTCATTAGGATATAAAAGGTTGAATAGGCTGGCCTGGGATCCCCTCTTTAGTGTGGTGACAATCTGCTTTGAATAGCTAACCTTTTACAGGTCATGCTCCAGATGGTATTTCATTGTATATACATGTATATTGTGCTCCTGAGCTGTTAAACTGTTTTGAGCTGTCTTGTTTGGGGAGTTCCTCTCCCGAGTTTGGGCTGTTATCCAGAACTCGGCTAATCAACTACCCGCTCATATATACATATATCTCTGTTTAGTTCAGTAAAGCTGAGATAATATAAACATATTTGACTGGTGTGAAGTGTCAATTAAAGGTGCTTCCAGGACATGTCTGAACCCAGAGTGCCAGGTGGTTTGGAATGTTCACAGGGTCAGGGCGATGCAGACGAACAGGTAAATCCAAGCAGCCCTCAAGGGGGCCGTGCTACATACAGTATATAACAAGTGCAGAGCCGTTCTCTGCTCAGAGCTGTCAAAAAGAAAAAAAAAAATGCCAGCAAATGTTTATCAACATTGCTCAGTGCTGAGAGATAACTATAAACAATGTATCATTTAGTTCTTTAAGATCAAAGGGATAAACTTCCATCTGTAAATTGGGTCAGTTTAAGCACTTAAAAGAGAAGTATCGGAATTTGAATTTTTTTCCCCCATAATCATACTTACCTAGGTTGATGCTGCATCTGTCCCCCGCCGTCTCTGCACTGAGAACCGAGCGATCGAACATCGCTTATGGCTCGTTTCTCTCAGCTCCCTGAGCAGAGAGATGCTGCTTGTCAATCAGCAGCTCTCCTGCTCTGCTCCTCCACACTCATTGGAGCGCTGAGCAGCCATCTCAGTGGCTCACTGAGAGGCTGAGACGGCCATCAGTCCAGGCACCTGGCGGATCCAGACTCCCAGAGTCGGGATGATGTGGTGCCTGGACTGATCTAGGTGACGTCAGCTGAGAGCAGACTTCAGACCACTCTCTGCTGAAAACGGGTCACAGGAGTGCAAAATGTATTGCACTCCTGTGACCCTTAGGAGAAGCCCAGCCAAACAAGCTCAGGCTAGACTTCTCCTTTAAAGACTAAAATGGGGTACACACTATAAGAAAATCGGGCAAATGTTCCTCCAATTTTTCTCAATGTTTCACAGCAAATTGGAACCGATGAACGAAAATTTGTATGAATATTCTCACGAAAATTCTTGTACGACAAAGGCTTCTTTTTGTTGTTTATTTTTTCTGATCATGCGCAGTCTTATCTTTTCAGATTTTTCGGTGTACGAAAATCGTTCCTTCTGTTCCCATGAGAAAAATTTTGGAGTTTGTCCCTTTGGGAATTTTCGGACAAAAAGTCGGAAGTTGTATATACACTATGCGAAAATCGTACGAAAATTCTTTGGACGAAAATGTTTGCCCGATTTTCTTAAAGTGTGTACATGCCTAAAGCCTCGTACACACGGTATGATTTTTGGACAACTGAGCGTGTGATTTGTGTCAAAAGGGCATGTGTCTTGCATACGAACGGTACACAATTGTCATGACAAAAACACGAATGTAGTGACGTACTATGAGGAATTTCAGCTCGAGTGCCACCCTTTGGGCCCTTTCTGCTAATTTTGTGTTTGGTGAGCATTGATTCCCAGCATGTGTGTTTGTACTTTCGAATTTTGTGTGACGGATTTGTATACTGACCATACGAAAATCAGACGTCAAAACGTTGTCCGCCGAAAATTTACTAGCCTGTCATCCAACATTTGTTGGCGGAAAAATTGGACAACAATTACCAAAAGGAGCGTGCTAACAGTAAGATTTTAGGACAACAGTCCGTCAGATAATCCTCTGCCAACCATCGTACCGTGTATACGAGGCTTTAGACCCCATACACACTATTAGATTTTCTGCAGATTTTGTCTTCAGATTTACCAAAACCATGTAATATGAGGTCAAACCTTAATGCCCCGTACACACAGTCGGATTTTCCGACGGAAAATGTGTGATAGGACCTTATTGTCGGAAATTCCGACCGTGTGTAGGCTCCATCACACATTTTCCATCGGATTTTCCGACACACACAAAGTTTGAGAGCAGGATATAAAATTTTCCGACAACAAAATCCGTTGTCAGAAATTCCGATCGTATGTACACAAATCCAACGGACAAAGTGCCACGCATGCTCAGAATAAATAAAGAGATGAAAGCTATTGGCCATTGCCCGACGTACGCGTTTTACAGCACCGCGTTCAGAACGATCGGATTTTCCGACAACTTTGTGTGATCGTGTGTATGCAAGACAAGTTTGAGCCAACATCCGTCGGAAAAAATCCTAGGATTTTGTTGTCGGAAAGTCCGAACAAAGTCCGACCGTGTGCATGCGGCATTAGAGTTTCAATTTGTATGTAATCAGGCAGGCCCTTGCACTACATGGTTTTAGTAAATCTGAAGAAAAAAAAATCTGTAGAAAATTTAATAGTGTGTATGGGATCTAAAGCCTTTTTCAGACACTTGTTGCTTACAAGTAAAAATCAGTATTTTTTGCTAGAAAATTACTTAGAACCTCCAAACATTATAAATTTTTTTTTCTTTGCAGAGACCCTGGAGAATAAAGTGGCGGTCGTTGCAATATTTTATGTCACACTGTATTTGCGCATCGGTCCTTTAAACACATGTTTTTGGGAAAAAAAAAATATACTTCAATGAATTAAAAAAATAAATAAATAAAAAATAACAGTAAAGTTAGCCCAATTTTTTTGTATAATGTGAAAGATTATGTTGCGCAGAGAATCGTGATCTTTATTCTAAGCAAAAAAATTGTGATTCTCATTTTATCCAGAATCGTGCAGCTCTAGTTGCCGGTGTGATTTTTTATATTGTCAGCACCCATTAAATTGATACAGGCGAATTTAATTATAAACTACAGAAGCATCACAAACATGGGCTGGCCATAGATTATACAATTTTCTTGTACAACTTTCCTTCAGATTTACCAAAACCATATAATATGAGGTCAAACCTAAACACGTTCAATGTGCATACAATCAGGCAGGCCCTTGCACTACATAGTTGAAGGTAAATCGAAAGAAAATTAAATAAGAAAACTGTATGGTGTATGGCCAGCAATTTTTTTTTTTTACAATTTTGAGAAGGTGCCAATAATGTTGACCAGTCCATTTTTGGAGTTTTGCGTGGAATGCATCAGATTTAGCTTTTTGTTTCTCCACTTTCTTGTGTCATACCAATAAAAAACAAAAGAAAGAAACATGAGAATGCCTAAACATTTGTAATTGCAACAATTTTCTGGGCAAAGTGGTGCATTATAACAGAAATGCCTGGGCACACCCCAATCACCCTCTGTGGTGCAGATTCCCCTGCTGATATTTCAGCAAAGTTCCCCAACGGAGCTCCTAAAAAAAAAAAAAAAACTACCGACACCATCCACTGCCCTACTGACACCAACTCACACCCAGTGGCGTCCCGTTTATTTGGGATGCTGCCCCCCTAATCCATGCGCCCGGGACGCTAATCTACACGCCGGGCACAGGATGCATGGATTCCAATGGGGATTTTTTTTTTTGATTAGAGCCAAAGGCTCTAATTGGCTTTGAAAAAGGGTGGGCTTGGGGCACAGTGAGCCTACCCAGCTGTGTGACAATAGTAAATGGATAGTCGCTATTGTCTTCATGATTCTCCTACCGGCCAATCAGGAAGCGGGTGAGACCCGTTTCGCCAAGAGGAGAAGCGATCGATTTTGCCATCGCGCCAGAGGAGGAGGAGATGCAGGAAGGAGCTGAGGCTGCCTAGATGGGGTAAGTGCGGGGCGCCTTGTTTGCCCCCCAAAATATACAGCACCAGTCGCCCCCTCTCATAGGTGTGACTTGGTGTCAGTAGGGCAGTGAATGGTGTCAGTTGGAGGACTTTGGTGAAATATCAGCAGGAGAATTAGGACGTACCCAGGAACACCCCCGCGCACGCCTATGATATATATACACACAGCGCCCCCTCCCGGCGTACCGAAGCGGAGCGGGGTGGTGACCTCCACACAGCTGCGGCTGTCGATGTCCTGGGAGGTGATCTGGACCTGCTTGGCCTCCTCATCATAGCGGACATCGATGTTGTCCAGGTCCAGCCCCCGGTGTACATTGCGGTCCACCCCTCTCACCAGTACAAACACTCGGTCGGCGTCCGGGTAGGTGAGGGGGTCCTGAGGACGGACCCGGACATCACACGGCAGCTTCACCCTCAGGCTGCTCAGCGGGTTGACGATCAGAGTCCACTGCTTGAGGGGCTTATTGTGGGCCGTCCCGGTACTCCGGTGTCTGCAGGCTGCCCGCCCACTGACTCCCAACAACCGGCACCAAAAACGGCTACGAGAGACCAGAGACACCATCATCTCACTGTACCAGCCATGCAGACTCTGCAGCGCGGGGGCCGCCGGGAGTTGTAGTGAGAGGAGTGGAGGAGGTATATGGAATGTGCTGGGCGGGGAACTACATTTCCCACAATCCCTGGCCCCGGGTGAGGGACGTACTTGAGGGTGTATGTGTTTACTACTTGCTCTGGCCGTCAGAGGCTGCACTCTGAACTGTACTGTGTACCCGGGGCTAGAAACTTTCTATGCTGACTGCGAGAGTGTAAACAACACACTGGAACATCTACAGCCCATGGCCAACTACAGCTATCTATGGGCTCATTTATTACTATAGTAATGGCAGTGATGTATTCCGTATAGCTCATTGGCTGCTATCCATTCATGAAACCTCTGTGTCATTATCGGCAGGTTAGAAAGTCCCACACCTAATTCATGAAAGCTTTGCAACAGCTATGTTAAGGATTGTGTGACAGTTTCCGGTAGTTATGGGATCACTGTGTAGTAAAGAGCAGGGAATGTTTGCATGCAACACTCCTTCCCCCTGTCATTGGTTGTTTGGGACGCTGATGAGAGCACTGCTTTACTGGTTGCTAGGACGCTGATGAGAGCACCACTTCATTGGTTGCTAGGACGCTGATGAGAGCGCCGCTTCATTGGTTGCTAGGGCGCTGATGAGAGCACCGCTTTACTGGTTGCTAGGACGCTGATGGGAGCAGCGCTTCATTGGTTGCTAGGACGCTGATGAGAGCACTGCTTCATTGGTTGCTAGGGCGCTGATGAGAGCGCCGCTTCATTGGTTGCTAGGGCGCTGATGAGAGCGCCGCTTCATTGGTTGCTAGGGCGCTGATGAGAGCGCCGCTTCATTGGTTGCTAGGACGCTAATGAAAGCTCCGCGTCATTGGTTGCTGGGATGCTGATGAGAGCACCGCTTCATTGGTTGCTAGGATGCTATCACCTGCACAGCCAACAGCATGCTAGCAACCAGTGAAGCTATATAACAGCATCCTAGCAACCAAGGTTGTGACATGACATGAAAGCCTTGTGACAGCTCTGTTACCAGTTCTGACACGTGATAGATTTAGGTAGTTCTGGGGCCACTATGTAATAAAAAGCAGAACAAGTTTGCATGTGACACCCCGTCCTCCAATCACTGGTAGCTAGGATGCTGTCAGGAGCACAGCATCATTGGTTGCTAAGATGCTATCAGCTGGCAGCATGCTAGCAACCATTGAAACTATGGAGCCGACAAAGTCCTAGCAACCAAGGGCACTGTGCAACACTTTTCTGGCAGCACTGGCATATTGCATCTAATTGCTGAAAATCATTAATGTAGACGTACAGTAAATTCCATTCTCTTCACTTGTACCTACAAGTAAGCTTACAATTAGGCTTAGCTGTAGGTATAGCTGTAAGTGTCTCCTAAACATGCACCGCTTAGGGGATATTCACATCGGCAACAGCCGATGACGTCACCTGTCCATGCACAATGATGCTCTGCATTCAGTACACACAGTATGCCACTGAATTCAGTGCGCCATGTGAGGCTGGGGCTCCCGGGATGTCAACCATTCAAATGGCCAAGGCCCAGAAGGAAGACCGGGTGAAAATGGAAATGCCAGGGAATCTGTGCCAGTGCTAAGCTGAAGAGCTCCACGTGCAGGTAAGTATATCATAATGTGCTAGTATGCGGTGCATGCTAACACATTATAGCTTAGACCTTGCAGGACCCAATTCTTTTTTGGGAGGGGGGCTGGTTTACTACCACTTTAAGAGTTCTGACATGTGACTGATTTAGTTAGTTCTGGGGCTGCTGTGTAGTTAAAAGCAGAACATGTTTGCATGCGACACCACTTTCCCCTTCACTGGTTGCTAAGAAGCTGTCGGGAGTACAGCATCATTGGTTGTTAGGATGCTATCAGCTGCACAGCTGGCAGCGTGCTAGCAACCACTGATACTATGCAGCCGACAACATCCTAGCAACCAAGAGTGTTGTGCAGTCCAGGGGCTGAACATACACTGAGGGTGGAGCATGTAGTATAGACACTCTGGCCTCAGTGCTGCCAGCCCCCCATGTGATAAATGCATGTACATGTTTTTGACTTACATGAATCTGGCGCTAGTTGCAAAATTTTTTACGCTAACGTATAATAACTCGCTTTTGCTTGTCTATGAGATGCTTTATAAATTTCAGGGATTAAATTATGAGATAAAATAACTGTCTTTGAGCAAGTGCCGCACCAGAATCGTATTTATGTTGTGAAATTAACATTTTTCTGAGAAAATTTTCATGAGATAAAATAGTACATGGAGTTAAAATAACTCATCAGTCACTGCCTGATAAAGGGTCTTAGTACCCCTAAATGCCACACATTGTGTAGAATGAATAGCTTTGCTTTGAATTCTTGAGGAGCTGGTGAGATTTGATGACATAGATCTCGACTAAAGCTGGCCATACACCTATAGATTATCTGCAGATTTTCTATGGTTAGATGGAAAAAGTGCAACAGATTTCTCCATGTTCGCTAAACTGTGTGGATGGAGGAATCTCCCACTTTTTCCATCTAACCATAGAAAATCTGCAGATAATCTATAGGTGTATGGCCAGCTTTATACAGTACCAGACAATTTATTCACTGCAGCTTTCAAATCTGGCAGGTGATGCTCGGACACTTCCTGATAGAGACCAATTCCCTCCTCTTATGATGCAGTGTGGTGTCATATGATGGAGGAGGTCATCACAGTGCCTTCTTAGCTCTGACGCCAACTGACACCAGGTATTTTGTGGTGGCATCCATGGAAGATAGAAGGCCAAGGCGGTGATATGAAGGCGAATACATGGTGGTCTGGGGATGGACCTTAAAGCTGAACTCCAGGAAACTTGAAAATTCCCCCTTGACGCAGGGTTGTGCCTTAACTGCAAGAGTTGACTGCTCTAGGCAGTATGGAAAAGTAGATTTCCTTATCCAATCCTCCATGCTGCTAGGCCAGTCCCCACAGTTTCTTCTCTTCCATGATCCAGCGGTCTAGGGTCCTGGCATCCTCAAGACCAATGCAGGGTCTATAGCTGTAATTGGACATGAGGGCGCTGATGGACAGTCCACTGCCAGAGCGTGGAAGAGTGCAATCTGCCAAGGAAGCAAAAGATTGGGTAAGGAAAACTGCTTTTAGGGCTCCTTTATACTTGCAGCAAGGACTGGCACTCCTCTGAAACGCAATCTGCAATTGGGTTGCTTTTCAAAGGAGTTTCACAGGTAGTGAGGAGATGATCTGTCACCTTCTCACTGCCTGTTTTAGCCCCCTAACTGCCGAAGTGCCATGCCACAACCACCTGCATTGCAAGTGCTTGTGGGGCAGTTGCTCCATTCACTTGAATTGGCCGTGTTCAGCAGGCAGTCATAAAACACAGAGTGCAGAGGTCAGTAGTGAGGAGTGCAGGGGTCAGTTGTAAGCAATGCAGATGGTCAACAGTAAGTAACGCAGAGTTCAGAAGACTGTAGTATGCAATGTATGCAGTGCAGGGTCAGGAGTAAGTAACACAAAGTTCAGAGGTCAGGACTATGTAATGCAGAGTGCAGAGGTCAGTAGTATGTATCGCAGAGTGAAGGGGTCAGGAGAAAGTAAAGCAGACTTCAGAGGTCAGCGGTCTGTAGTAAATTACACCGAATTTAGCTGTCAGTAGTAAGTAATGCAGAGCCTAGGGATGGGTTTTATAGCTGAAATCCTGAAAACACACAGTGCATAGGTCAGTAGTATGTAACGCACATTACAGGGGTCAGTGGTGTGTTTAATGCACAGTTCAGGGATCAGTAGTATATGCGTTTTGCAGTCTATGGCACCCAGTTAGTATGCAATTTGCAGTCTATGGCACCCGGTTAGTATGCGTTTTGCCCTCTATGGCGCCCGGTTAGTATGCGATTTGCAGTCTATGGCACCCGGTTAGTATGCGATTTGCAGTCTATGGCACCCGGTTAGTATGCGATTTGCAGTCTATGGCGCCCAGTTAGTATGCGATCTGCAGTCTTTGGCGCCCGGTTAGTATGCAATCTGCAGTCTTTGGCACCCGGTTAGTATGCGAATTGCAGTCTTTGGCGCCCGGTTAGTATGCGATTTGCAGTCTATGGTGCCCGGTTAGTATGCGATTTGCAGTCTATGGCGCCCGGTTAGTATGCGATTTGCAGTCTTTGGCGCCCGGTTAGTATGCGATTTGCAGTCTTTGGCGCCTGGTTAGTATGCGATTTGCAGTCTTTGGCGCCCGGTTAGTATGCAATTTGCAGTCTTTGGCGCCCGGTTAGTATGCAATTTGCAGTCTTTGGCGCCCGGTTAGTATGCGATTTGCAGTCTATGGCGCCCGGTTAGTATGCGATTTGCAGTCTATGGCGCCCGGTTAGTATGCGATTTGCAGTCTATGGCGCCCGGTTAGTATGCGATTTGCAGTCTATGGCGCCCGGTTAGTATGCGATTTGCAGTCTTTGGCGCCCGGTTAGTATGCGATTTGCAGTTTATGGTGCCCATTAGTATGCGATTTGCAGTCTTTGGCGCCCGTTTAGTATGCGATTTGCAGTTTATGGTGCCCGTTAGTATGCGATTTGCAGTTTATGGTGCCCATTAGTATGCGATTTGCAGTCTATGGCGCCCGGTTAGTATGCGATTTGCAGTCTATGGTGCCCGGTTAGTATGTGATTTGCAGTTATGAACTCTATAAATTGAAACATCCAGCTCCAAGGTGATCTATGTACTGTGGTGCCCAGATTATATAAATTACAAGACGCAATCGGTGGCACCTAGTTACTAAACTGTTACTACTAGCGACACCCATCAGTATGAGTGATACATTGTCACCCCTCTAGGACAGCCCTGTACTGTGCCCTACTCTCTGGTACAGGAGCCTCACTGTGCCATCAATTGCCGCCACTATGCCATCAAACGCAGCCACTGTGCACATCTGTTTCTCCGACTGCTCTACTCTTTGCATGAGTCATCCTCACTCTTCCTCCTTACCCCAGACTCTTTCTATCCAGGGGAAGCGGATTTTGATAGCGAGCTGACTATTGCTATCGAGTCTGGATCCCCCTCCCAATACAGCTTCCACGGTATTTCAAGGGTTAAAAACACTTGTATATGGCTTCTCTGACTGCTCTACTCTTTGTATAAATCATCATCACTCTTCTTTCTTACCCCAGAACCTTTCTGTCCAGGGGAAGTGGATTTTGATAGTTAGCTGACTCTTGCTATCGGATCTGGTTCCCCCTCCCAATACAGCTTCCACGGTATTTCAGGGGTTAAAAACACTTGTGTATGGTTTCCCTGACTGCTCTACTCTTTGTATAAATCATCTTCACTCTTCCTTCTTACCCCAGACTCTTTCTGTCCAGGGGAAGTGGATTTTGATAGCGAGCTGACTATTGCTATCAAATCTGGTTCCCCCACCCAATATAGCTTCCATGGCATTTCAAGTGTTAAAAACACTTGTTTATGGCTTCTCAGACTGTTCTACTCTTTGTATAAATCATCCTCACTCTTCCTTCTTACCCTAGACCCTTTCTGTCCAGGTGAAGCGGATTTTGATGGGAAACTGTTTTCGGCACAACACCGGTGTTGTGCCGAGAATCGTTTCCCATCGAAATCTGTTTGCCCTGGCTCTCGGCTGAGATTGGAACTCCGCCTCTCCAGCCCTCTGCACTGCGGCTCCTCCTACTCTAGCCCGAATGCTAACCATCCTTCTACCGCCCCTGCCCCCATGCGCGTCCCCGGTTTTCTGGGGAAACCTATTTCGGTATAGACACTGGAAGTTCTCCCCACGGTCCCTATTTATATGTCATCATTATCAGTCCGACAATATTACCTGGAAGAATGAAGACTCTCCTATTATTATTATTACTCCTCCCACATATTATATTATCTTACCCCCGCCTATTATTTATTGTTAACCCTCCTATTATTTTACATTATTTATTATTACCCCTCCTAATATTTTATATTTTTTCTTGTTAGCCCTGCAATTATCTTATATTATGTATACTTACCCCTCCTATTATTTTATAATATTTATTGTTAACCCCCTATTATTTTACATTATTTATTACCCCTCCAATTTTCTCCATTACATCAGTGTAGCCAGCGGAGTTCTCCCTTACCTCAGTGTTCCCTGCAGAGTTCTCCCTTACCTCAGTGTTCCCTGCGGAGTTCTCCCTTACCTCAGTGTTCCCTGCGGAGTTCTCCCTTACCTCAGTGTTCCCTGCGGAGTTCTCCCTTACCTCAGTGTTCCCTGCGGAGTTCTCCCTTACCTCAGTGTTCCCTGCGGAGTTCTCCCTTACCTCAGTGTTCCCTGCGGAGTTCTCCCTTACCTCAGTGTTCCCTGCGGAGTTCTCCCTTACCTCAGTGTTCCCTGCGGAGTTCTCCCTTACCTCAGTGTTCCCTGCGGAGTTCTCCCTTACCTCAGTGTTCCCTGCGGAGTTCTCCCTTACCTCAGTGTTCCCTGCGGAGTTCTCCCTTACCTCAGTGTTCCCTGCGGAGTTCTCCCTTACCTCAGTGTTCCCTGCGGAGTTCTCCCTTACCTCAGTGTTCCCTGCGGAGTTCTCCCTTACCTCAGTGTTCCCTGCGGAGTTCTCCCTTACCTCAGTGTTCCCTGCGGAGTTCTCCCTTACCTCAGTGTTCCCTGCGGAGTTCTCCCTTACCTCAGTGTTCCCTGCAGAGTTCTCCCTTACCTCAGTGTTCCCTGCAGAGTTCTCCCTTACCTCAGTGTTCCCTGCAGAGTTCTCCCTTACCTCAGTGTTCCCTGCAGAGTTCTCCCTTACCTCAGTGTTCCCTGCGGAGTTCTCCCTTACCTCAGTGTTCCCTGCGGAGTTCTCCCTTACCTCAGTGTTCCCTGCGGAGTTCTCCCTTACCTCAGTGTTGAGATGCACAGAGAGCAAGGCAGAATCTTAAATTTAAATTCTCTTTGCGCGCTCCTCGTGGCATGCCTGTCTTCGAAAAATGCATCCGCCGAGCTGCGCATACCCAGTCGATACGTCACGCCAGCTGATCGGGATATCAGTTGGAGTGATGTGACGTACTGCGCATGCGCAGTGTGTAGTATGCATTTTTTAATGGGAGGCATTATTCAACAGAACACCAGCCAAGGCTTGTGTGCTTGGCCTGGGCAGGGCCGTCTTTACCGCAGGGCAAATTGGGCAGCTGCCCAGTGCCCTTTCACTGTTTGGGGCCCAAAGCAGAGCTGCCCCTTAAGCCCATGCGCTGTCCGCAAATCGGCGCTGAAAATCCCACACTCTGTCACAGACAGACATCAACCGGCATCAGCTCAGCAGCAAGCACACACAGTGCAGCAAGCAGTTCCAGCATGAAGGTGCGGGTGGGCGGGGCCTTGAGCTCCACTGACTCTCTGGCCCCGCCCCTTGCTATGCTGCCTGCAAGCGTGTGTACGTGATCGGACTCGGAGGAGCGCGGAGGCCTCGGAAGAAGGAGTCAGACCGCGGCGCGGATTCGGAGCTATGCTGTCCAGGAGGACAAGGTAGGTATTTTTTCTCCTCCCCTGTCACCCATGCCGCACCCCATGTGTAGAACTGGAACAGACTAGAAATTTTTAAAATTTGATGGGCACAGTGGCAGCGTTTGATGGGCACAGTGGCTGCAATTGATTTTTTTTCAAAACATTTTTGTGCCCCCCCCAAAAGTTTTGAGCACCAGCCGCCGAGTGAGGCTGTGGCTGTATTTTTTATTACAGAGCACACAGCATTACAACACATAGATAGCATTAGTGTATTTAATTGCTTGATGGGCTTATTTTGGGCCTGGCTGGTTCACATGTATGTGTTTTGGCGGCCCACATTTGCACAGGCACAGCAGCCTATTCATTTGAATGGGCAGCCATGCCTGTGTTTCCTGCAAAAAAAAAATGTGCATGCATCATGTAATAGGCTGCGCACACCTATGCCCATCAAGCAGTGAGATACAGCACTGTCTGTCCATTCTGCTTTTGCACCATGTGACTTGCCTGCAGTTCCTGCAACTGCAAACTTGCTGCGTTTTTAGATGTTTAGGCCACACTTTTAAAAACACAGTGCGTTTGTGTGTGCAGGAACTGCAGGTAAGTTGCATTGGTGCAAAAGCAGAATGGATTTCAAGGCCACTGCATTTTTAAAATGCTGCATGCACTTTTTTTCTGCACGAAACAAAAGCATGGCAGCCCAATGAGCTGCTGTGCCTGCGCAAATGTGGGCTGCCAAAACACCTACATGTGAATGTATGATGTGAAAATGTCTGCAATGTAATGGAGCGCTGTGACATGAAAGGGAACTAAGGACACCGTGGGACTGTTGTGAAGGGGGTCTGCAAAGTTTTTCTTTTTAGATAGTTCTATGTGTGTGTCTGGTTTTTGAGATGTTTTGTTGAAGAGCAAAATTACATTGGGGGCCCAAAAAAAAAGTTTGTCCAGGGCCCAAACCATATTAAAGACGGCCCTGGGCCTGGGCTGAGGGAGGCTCTGACTGACATCTCGCTGCTCCGCCTCTGCACCTCTCCAGTGTCCAGACATGTCTGGACTTGTCCAGCTGCAGCTTCCAGGACAGGAAACAGTATCATTGATAGCAGAGCAGAAGGGAGTGGTCCGCCCACCGACCAATCCATTGCATTTACATTGGCTCCGCCCCTTTCCAGTGGTTTATGCCTTTGGTCATGTCTTGACCAGACAGAGCCAGCCACAGCTTCCAGGAGAGTAGACAGCAGCATTGGGAGCAGTCTGTTTCATTCTCATTGGCTCTGCCCCTTGACTGTGCTTCCAGCCCTTGTTTGCTGCTTGGGGAAGGAGCTGGGTGCTGTTAGCTGCCACTGACCTGCCTGTGCCACGTGAAGTGTTCCAGACTTCCACTCCAGGTCACCAGGTGAGTGCCTCAGTGTGGCTGTGTGTCTGGCTGTGTGTTCAGGTCTGGATGTGAACTTCAACCAAGGACCAAGTTCAGGGCTGTCAGAACAGTTTGAGCTCAATATTTATTTCTGTTCTGGAGTCCCACTTTTATAAACTCATATTGTCACCAGTGATGCTTTCACCCTTGCATACCTCTCAACACTAGATGTAAAATAGGTGAAATTTTGATCTCTAACTAAACTCTATACTGCCATTCTAAATATAAGCACAGTGGTCCTGATGGACTTTTTTTTTTGCTCTTGATGTCCTAACATTAAAACATAACTGAATGTATAATGGAGTCACTCTTTAACTCCAGAGTTGAAAATATTATTATAATAATTATATATAATTATTATATATAATTATTATAATATATTATAATTATAATAACTATTATATAATTATTGACTATGCATTCTACTATGTATTGTGTCCTTCGTTAGTCCTTTAATGTAAATCTTAGTGTTTTTATTTTATAGATAATTTTCTAGAATATGGATCCAGAAATGTACCAAGAAATTCTAAATTACAAACTAAACAAGTGTCCTTCGGGTATAACCAATTCTGCGAAATATACAATTCGTAGAAGAGCTATACAGTTTGAAATCAAAGGTATCTACATTAAATTAATATTGTTAATATAATTATTTTATAATTTTTGTAAAGAAAACATGTTTATTTGTATCCATTATCATTTTTTATTTTTTGTTATAAATATTTTTTACTCTTTTTTTATAATAGAAGGTGTGCTTTATCGCACTCTCACAAATAAAGATGGCATTGTGAAATACACCAAAGTAGTGACCAGTGTGAAGGAGGCTGATGACATTTTTAGAGACGTTCATTGCAGTCCGCATGGGGCACACTGCGGTATGATTAAAACGAGAGAAGCCATTGGCCTGGAATGACTGTTGATATTGATAAATGGGTAACCATTTTTTATTTGATAAGGCTATTTTGTTTGTTTGCATTATGACTTTTTATGTATATATATATACATATATATATTATAATGATTTTATCAGCATTTATTTTTTTTTCTTCAGGTGTTAGAATGTCAGGAGTGCCAAAAAGAAGGTACTGAAATAAAAGCAAAGCCAGAACACCAGCCAATTAATGTAAATTTATTTATATATAACACTAACACACACACACGTGGTGTGTGAAGTGGAATCTGAGGATGCCGTTACCCAGAGCGGCTCTTCTACAGGGGATCAAAATACAGTCAGGAGGTAACTGGGGCAACTGCATCTCATGGTTTTTACACTATCGGAGCGTGGAGTCACCAAGGCGTTCCTTCAGATTCTCCAACATGCTGTTCTGTGCATGCACAGAATAGAGCCAGTTAGCAGGAGATCCAGACAGGGTGCTGACACATAGCCCCTCACCCTTCACGTATTCCCCTCATGCTAGGATGAGCTCAGGTTCTCCAGAAGGCTAATGGCAAGGCACCAAGCATGCTGGGTATAAGTGCATGGTGTAGGCCGTGTGCTATTACACTGTTTGGATCCCGTTCTGTTTGGGGGGTCCATGGATCCCCATGGTGATATCTCCCAACCAGCAGTTGGAGAATATAAAGCAAAACAGACGCCGTTAATTTAAGATGGCCTTTGGCAGTGAAAATACTATTGGGCGACCATCTTGTTTATGGGCGCTAGATGCTTTATGCTTTAAGAATATCCACGCAGTACTTTATGTGCCCATAAACAAGATGGCTGCTGGTAGTACTTTCATTCCCGGCAGCCATCTTGTTTTATCATCCTGGCAAACATTTTATGCATTGGGGCTTTTTGCTCCTGTCGGCAAAATGCCATAGTACGCCACTAATGCACACACATAGGATTTTGTTTCATTAAATTACATAAAATGGGCATACTTTCTGGTTTATACCTATAAACCAGAATGCAGATCCCAGCACGCACAGCCAAACCAAATACATGTTAGTTCTGGGGCCTGCATTTTGGCTTGTACCAATAAACAAACATTTTGATAGCCGTAACAGCCTTTTAAGGGTTCAGCTGCCTTCTCTTTGCTTTCCCTGACTACTACACACATAGCTACAATATTCTCACTGTTCCATCTCTCCCCTGACTATGGCATTTCAAGAGTTAAGATCAATTGCATATGGTTTCCCTGCTCTACTCTTTGCATAGACCCCTTGAAATGCTGTGGAAGTCATACTGAGGGGGGGGGGGGGGGGCTAAATATCATAATCCCTTTTAGTCTGTGATTCTAAAACAGAGGTGCTTAACCCACATTGCCTTCTGGACCCTTAATTGAAGCCCTTTAATGTGAAGCCTCTGTACAATAGATTTTAAAAAATATATATATAATAGCATAAACTATAGTTTATTATCAACACTAGTGACATTTATCAGTTAAGCACCACAGCTCATCTGATATTGTATATATTACATATATTTTTTTCTCTTTTATTGAAAATTGCATTTACTTTTATTTTGTTTTACATAGGTGACAGAACCCTGGGAGCTAGTAGGAATGGACTTGATTGGAAAGTGAAGAACAACTACAGATGGAAATCAGTATATATGTACAATGATAGATTATTTTACAAAATGGTCTATTGCATTCCCGTTAAAAACCAAATCTGCATCCAAAGTTGTGCAGTGCATAATTAAATTATTTTACTTATTCGGTGCACCTAAACGTATTCTCACTGACCAGGGCAAGGAATTTTGTAATAAGGTACCTTTACATCTTATGATCGACATTTGTTTGCTATGTGTTCCACAAAATTATCTCATATGTATATAATTTTTATATATGTGCCTTTGCTTTTTCCACCCCTGGTTTTAGTAAAATAAAGAGATTACCGACCTTCTTCAAATAAGGCGAAGCTACACGTCTGCATACCATCCGCAAACTAATGGTTTAGTGGAAAGACTAAATGGAAGCATTCAAAGGTATGTTTGCGGTTTTCATCTCAGTAAATTTCCTCAAGAAACTAGATTGTACATGTACACTGCATTTAGATAGAGATTAGTTTTGTATTTCATTATTTTTATAATTCTTTCATTTTTATCTTTTATAAACTTATTTTTATTACAATTATTATTGCAGTCACACCCCCCCCCCCCCAGCCCCCCTGCGTTGCTTTCCCCCCGCTCTTGTCGGCTCTTCAGTGGATGATTGATAGCAGCGCAGCCATTGGCTCCCACTGCTGTCATTCACATCCAATGACGCGGCCGTTGGGGGCGGGGCCAAGTCATACAATTGGCGGACATGGACGCTGATTTTATAGCATGGGAGCGCGCCCGCAAGCTAACCCCCTTGGGAGAGCGCTTCCCACAGGGGGTTAGCTCTTGCGGGGAGGAGCCGCCGTGGGACCCCAGAAGAGGACGATCAGGGCCACTCTGTGCAAAATGAACTGCACAGTGGAGGTAATTATGACGTGTTTGTTTTTTTAAAAAATAATCTGCGAACCTTTACAACCCCTTTAAGTTAAGTTAGTTTTAGGGAGGACAAGCCCTTTACATCGCTAATATTCCCTGATTATGCTTATTTTTTTAATGTTTTTAATAAAGTTTGCTTTTACTAATTTTGAATTGAAGTTTTGAACTTGGCTAGATGATACAAATTATGTACTATACTTAACCACTTCAGCCCTGGAAGGATTTACCCACTTCCTGACAGGCCATTTTTCTGAGATACGGCACTGCATCGCTTTAACTGACAATTGCACAGTTGTGCAACGCTGTACCCAAAAAAAATTGATGTCCTTTTTTTCCCATAAATGGAGCTTTTCTTTTTGTGGCATTTGATCACCTCGGCAGTTATTTTTTGCGCTATAAACAAAAAATATTGACAATTTTGATTAAAAAAAAAAAGAAATGTCTTACTTTCTGCCATAAAACATACAAAAAAATGTCAAAAAGATTCATTAGTTTAGGCCAATGTGTATTCTGCTACATATTTTTGACAAAAAAGAACAATAATAAGTGTATATTGATTGGTTGGCGCAAAAGTTATCAAGTATACAAAATAGGGGTAACATTTCTGGCATTTTTATTATTTATTTATTTTTTACTAGTAATGGCGGCGATCAGTGATTTTTAGCTGGACTGTGACATTGCGTTGGACAGATCGGACACCTAACGGACATTTTTGACACTTTTTTTGGGAACCAGTGACATTAAAGTAATCAGTGCTAAAAATATGCACTGTTATTGTACTAATAACACTGGCAGGGAAGGGGTTAACATCAGGGCCGATCAAGGGATTAAATGTGTTCCCTCACTGTGTGTTCTAACTGTATGGGGGGCTTTGTGACTGGGGAAACACACAGATCTGTCTTCCTGTCAGAATGGAGATTTGTCTGGTTTAACCCCTTGGAGTCTGCTCTATAGCCGAATGACTGCCACAGCGCGGACCTGAATTTCCGGAAGGCCGTCATATGATAGCCTCCTCGCGCGCGCGGTGATCACCGACTCACTGAGACTCAGGTGATCACAGATCCGAGTAAAGGGCCGATCCCGGCCCCTTACCATGTGATCAGCTATCAGCCAATGACAGCTGATCACATGATGTAATCAATTTTTGTTTCTCCTCACGCTGTAAGCTTATGTGTAAGGGACATTGGTCCCGAGGAGAAAGAGGCAATTCTGCCTCATCTGTGCCACCAGTGCCACCTATCAATGCCCACGAGTGCCACCTATCAATGCCCACCAGTGGTGCCAATCAGTGCCACCTAGCAGTGCTGCCTATCAGTGTAACCAACCAGTGCCGATCAATGCCCATCATTGCCACCCCTCAGTGCCCATCACTGCCACCTATCGGTGCCCATCAGTGCCGCCTCATCAGCGTACATCAATGAAGGAGAAAAATTACCTGTTTGCAAAATTTTATAACAAAATATAAAGAAATTTAAAACAAAAATTGGTCTTTTAAAATTTTATGTAACAAAAATAAAAACCGCAGAGGTGATCAAATACCACCAAAAGAAAGCCCTTCTTTGTGGGAAAAATTTTTAATTTGGGTACAGTGTTGTATGACCGCGCAATTGTCATTCAAAGTGCAACAGCGCTGAAAGTTGAAAATTGGTCTGGACAGGAGGGGGGTTTAAGTGACCAGTAAGCAAGTGGTTAAATAGGCAGATCCCCATTCTGTCAGTGTGGGGAACGATAGCGGGTAGCCGGCAGACATCGAGTGTGCAGGACCTGCTTACTGGCTCCCCCCGCTGGCCAATAGGAGTGTGAGCCCCCAAATTGCTGTGTATGAACCGACATACAACTACGCCGATTTGCAGGATCGAGCCACCTTGCCGCAGTATAATGGCGGCTGGTTGGGAAGTGGTTAAAGGACAATTATAGCCAAAGCTGGTTTGGCTGTACTTCTACTATGGATCACAGGAGTGCTGATCATTTTGCACTTCTGTGACCTGTTTTCAGCAGAGTGGGATGAAGTCCGCTCTCTGCTGACGGCACAGAAGTCTGTCCAGGCACTGCATCATACCGAGAATGGAAGACGGTATCCAACAGGTACCTGGACTGACACCCGGTTCAACTGCTCAGCGAGAGCTTGAGCCGGCTGCTCCCAACCCCTCCAGAGCTCAGTGCTCCAGTGAGTGAGGAGGAGGCAGAGCGGACAGCTGCTGACTAGCAGTCAGCAGCTCTCTGCTTGGGCAGCTGTCAGAACCGACTGATTGGTGGTATTCGATCGCTTGATTCTCGGTGTAGAGGGGCCACATGCAGCATTAGACTCATGGTAAGTATCATGTTAAAAAAAAAAGTCAGCAGTGTAATTGTGTGGTTTTTTGTTTTTTGTTTTGTTTTTGTGTTTTTTTTTTTTTTTAATTAATGTTTGATACTTGTGTAAACATATCATTTTGAGTTAATATATTTAATTTTTTTCATTTTTAATTGCTGTATTCTTTTGACATCTTGCAATTAAAATTTTATTCAATCCTTTACGTTTTATCTTTAGGTCTTTAAGAAAACTGGTTGATGAAAAACCAGATACATTGGACACATATTTGGATGCGGTTGTATTTGGAATAAATACAAAGAAACAAATCACAACAAAATATAGTCCATTCTTTGTTATTTGGAAGAGAGGCACGGTATCCCAGTGAAATTCATGAGGATTTTCCGGTTAGTTATTAGCTATAAAAACTCAATAATAAATCATAACTAATTAATACGCTAAACACTATAACCTCTGCCGCTCATTCTATTGTACATTTCCTTAGTAATTGGTTAAACATCTTTTATACTAATTTGTCAACTAAAAAAAAAATATACCTGCCTCTACATCTACAACCCCTGGCAAAAATGATGGAATCGCCAGTCCCTGAGGATGTTCCTTCAGTTGTTTATTGTAGAAAAAAAGCAGATCACAGACATGGCCAAAAACTAAAGGAATTTCAAATGGCAACTTTCTGGCTTTAAGAAACACTAAAAGAAATCAAGAAAAATAATTGTGGCCAGTAACAGATTTATAGAACAAGCACAGGGAATAAATTATGGAGTCACTCAACTCTGAGGAAAAAATGATGGAATCATGAAAAACAAACAAAATAAGACTCCAACACATCACTAGTACTTTGTTGCACCACCTCTGGCTTTTTATAACTGCTTGCAGTCTCTGAGGCATTGACTTAATGAGTGATAAACAATACTCTTCATCAATCTGGCTCCAGCCTTCTCTGATTGCTGTTGCCAAATCATCTTTGCAGGTTGGAGCCTTGTCATGGACCATTTTCTTTAACTTCTACCACAGATTTTCAATTGGATTGAGATCCGGACTGTTTGCAGGCCATGACATTGACCTTATGTGTCTTTCTTCAAGGAATTATTTCACAGTTTTTGCTCTATGGCAAGATGCATTATCATCTTGATAAATGATTTCATCATCCCCAAACATCCTTTCAATAGATGGGATAAGAAAAGTGTCCAAAATTTCAATGTAAACCTGTGCATTTATTGAAGATTTAATGACAGCCATCTCCCCAGTGCCTTTACCTGACATGCAGCCCCATATCATAATTGACTGTGGAAATTTGCATGTTTTCTTCAGACAGTCGTCTGCATAAATCTCATTGGAACGGCACCAAACAAAAGTTCCAGCATCATCACCTTGCCCAATGCATATTCAAAAATTCATCACTGAATATGACTTTCATCCAATCATCCACAGTCCACGATTGCCTTTCCTTAGCCCATTGTAACCTTGTTTTTTTGTGTTTAGATGTTAGAGATGGCTTTCTTTTAGCTTTTCTGTATGTAAATCCCATTTCCTTTAGGCAGTTTCTTACAGTTCGGTCACAGATGTTGACTCCAGTTTCCTCCCATTTGTTCCTCATTTGTTTTGTTGTACATTTTCTGTTTTCAAGGCATATTGCTTTAAGTTTTCTGTCTTGAGGCTTTGATGTCTTCCTTGGTCTACCAGTATGCTTGCCTTTAACCACCTTCCCATGTTGTTTGTATTTGGTCCATGTTTTAGACACAGCCGACTGTGAACAACCAACATCTTGTGCAACACTGCGTGATGATTTACCCTCTTTAAGGAGTTTGATAATCCTCTCTTTTTTTTTCAATTGACATCTCTGGTGTTGGAGCCATGCTTCATGTCAGTCCACTTGTTGCAACAGCTCTCCAAGGTGTGATCACTCCTTTTTACCTACATACTAACAAGCAGATTTAATCTGATGCAGGTGTTAGTGTTTGTAATGAAAATTTACAGGGTGATTCCATAATTTTTTCCTCAGAATTGAGTGATTCCATAATTTATTCCCTGTGCTTGTTCTATAAATTTGTTACTGGCCACCACAATTATTTTTCTTGATTTCTTTTAGTGTTTCTTAAAGCCAGAAAGTTGCCATTTGAAATGCCTTTAGTTTTTGGCCATATCTGTTATCTGCTTTTTTTTTCTACAACAATAAACAACTGAAGGAACATCCTCAGGGACTGCTGATTCCATCATTTTTGCCAGGGGTTGTAGTCTTCATGATGTGTCAAAAGTGCCTTAGCCAAGTTAATTTGATGCATGTTTTCATGTAATTGATTAATAGTATTAAGTTTACTTTTCCATTTCAGAAATGAGTGAAAGGACTGCAGGCACCTCACAGGGGCAGATTTATACCAAAAAATGATAAAATGATTTTCACAGCTTTGAGATGAACAGAACCAGTGTTCTCCTCAAACCATTAACACTACAGAGTGCTCTAGTGTACCTTTTATATTGTGGAATTTGAAAACGAAAAGAGGCTAACACTGGGACAAGAGATTCCTGAGAGTGTTGTCAAAAGGGGATAAGGCAAATCGCCCTAGGATGACAGCAAGCTTGGAACCACAATGAAGATGGTCGCCAGCAGTGAACTGATGGCCATGCACATTTTGGTTGTGTAACTAGTGTCACACCCACCCCAGTAACGCCACTGATCAGTTAGATGAGCTGCAGAAAGACAAAGACACATAAGCAGACATGAAATTATATGTCTACAGGAGTGAATGTCAGTAGCAGAGATGTTTAACTTTTAAGGAAGCAGGCAAATGGCCATGTTCAGAAGGTAAACAAAACCTAGATTTCAGCTCCGTTTTTGTTCACAAATAAATTTTCTCTTTCACATGAAGTGCACCCACACATATTATATATTGTGTTTTAGAGGACAGGACTATATGTTAAGCACACATATGTGATATAAGCGCATCATTTAGTATAAATAAAATATGTAAATTGAGCAAAAAAAAAAAAGGGGTTGTAAAGGTAAAAGTTTTTTCACCTTAATGCATTCTATGCATTAAGGTGAAAAAACATCAGACAATACCGCCCCCTCCGTTTTTACTTACCCCTCGAAAGTCCCGCGCTCGCTCCTGACATCCTCTTCGCTGCTCAGCCTGGCCATTGATTGGCTAGAGTGGATGGATTGAAAGCAGCGCAGCCATTGGCTCGCGCTGCTGTCAATCACATCCAATGACGCAGCGCGCCGGGGGGCGGGGCCGAGTGATACAGTGAGCGGCTATGGCCGCTGGCTGTATCACGGGAGCGCGCCCGCAAGCACTCAACACCGTGCGAGGGAGCTCGCGTGAAAGTGTTGAGTCCTTGCGGGGGGGAGCCGAGACAGCCGCCGAGGGACCCCAGAAGACCAGGTTCGGGGCCAAAACGAGCTTCACAGTGGAGGTAAGTATAACATGTTTGTTATTTGAAAAAAAAATAGCTTTAGTGATCCTTTAAATATATATATATTATAATCTCACATATGTGTGCCTCAGTTAGTGTAAATAAAAAAAAAACACCAAAAATTCACAGTTTTGCTTAGAATTTTGTTTTAAATAACTAGAAATATATTAAATTATTTGTCCTGAGTTTAGGAACACCACACCTGGACACATGGATAAGATTCCTATTTTTGTTTTGTTTTTTGGTCATTTTGAGAAAGCTAAAAGTTTAAAAAATTTTGTATTTTTAGGCAAAAAGGTAATGGTAGTCACCAGATAACATAAAATGTCATACAATGTGTGCCTGCTGTCACTGAGACACTTACGGGTCTATTCACCAAAGTTCGAAGAGCTGGCCAAACAATTGGTTCCAATCGTTTGGCTAGCTCTGGGTGTGTGGGTCATCATTTTTAAATGGTAAAAAATGATACTTCGCAACAACCATAGCTACCCTAACGATCGTAACCAATGTTCGGCTAGCTCTTCGATCTTTAGAGAATAGACCCGTTAGTGAAAGCTGCATACTTTGTACATCATTGTCAGGAGGTGGTTAAACAAAAAAATTTAAAAAACCCCTAGGGTACAAAACGAATTTAAAACTCAACTCAAATAATGAACGTAAATATTCATAGTGATAATGTGATAATATTAAAAAAAAAAAAATGTATTTTAAAAAAATTGTAATTTTTTTAGCAATTTAAATTCTTTCTGTCAGTTTATGCTCAGAGGTTAAAGTATAGTACAGGGGTTCCCAACCGGGGGCCACATGTGGCCCGCGACCTCCTTCTGTGGGATGGCAGATTGGCAAGCCCAGATCATGGGTTGTAGACCCTCCATCCCAGAGCATCTGTGTTGTTAATGAAGCCGGCAAATCAAGCAGCTGTGGAGCAGAGCTGTATAAGCTGATGCTTCCTGTATAGCACCGTCTACTGCCACAGGCGGAGAGATACCAAATGCACTCTGACGGGGACAGCAACAGCAGTTATTAAAGGTCAGTTTATTACTAAAATTGCAGTGTATATATGGGCATATCTGCGCAGTGGTTACTGGGCTGCTTTCAAACTGATCCGCAGGTGCAGTACACCTTCAGGTTACCTGCACTGAAGTATAGACTTCTGTTATTACCTGCGGGTTTGGTGTGCTTTCAGAAAGTGCACCACACCTGCAGGATATAATAGAAGTCTATGGCAAAGTGTAGCTAACCCGCAGGAAAGGCACAGGTGCACTGCACTGCATGATGCTGCACACACACGGGCGGACTTTTCGACGGACTTTCCGAATGAACGGACTTGCCTACACACGATCAATCAAAGTCAGACGGATTCGTACGTGATGACGTATGATTGGACTAAAACAAGGACGTTGATAGCCAGTAGCCAATAGCTGCCCTAGTGTCGGTTTTTGTCCGTCAGACTAGCATACAGACGAGCTGACTTTTCGACCGGACTCTAGTCCGTCGGAAAGATTTGAAACCTGTTTCATTTCTAGGTCCGTTGAACTTTTGGGAAAAGTCAGCTGGAGCCCACACACGATTGAATTATCCGACGGACTCCGGTCCTCCGGACCAAGTCTGCCGTAAAGTTCACTTGTGTGTACGCGGCCCCTTTCACACAATCGTTCCGACTCAATCAGACCCTCCATTCACCTCTATGAAACGGCAGATGTAAACAGATTTGTGTCCTTTTACACTCGCCTACCTCCAATCTGAGTCGCTAAAAAAAAAAAACACAGAAGGGGTTCAATCCCCTTCCATCAGGGCGGATCGGATCGGAGGACCCATAGAGTAGAGTGGGCTGTCTCCGTGTCCGCTCTGCACGGACCTGTCATCCGCCTGCTCTGCTCATTTTGGCCCGCGGCCGGTTACCAAGTCGCTTAAGTGGCCCTTGTTCTTCAAAAGGTTGGGCACCCCTGGTATAGTATATGTCAAGCCAGTGTATTTGAACACTGGCTTGCCATTCATTACGGGCAGCAATTGTGATGTGCAGTTGCTCTTACTGTCTGATATTTTATTATTACTGGCTGTCCCACATTAGGGACTGTCAGTAATAATCCAGCATGCACTGGGATCAGCTGTCACTCAGGACTTTTGACGGCTGTGACTAGGGTACAGCCATCAGAGGTCCTGGGCAGCTAATTAGAACTGTCACAAAATGCCTCTAAGCAGAGTCATTTAGTGACAGCTCTGAAAATGGTAAGATCTTGCTGATCTCAGCTTCTACCAGCTGCCTGAGAGTGATAGGCAAGCATAGAATGTCCTAACGTCAAGTGGTTAAGTATAAGAATCATTTTCATGACAGGGACATTTTGAGGGAGCATTGATAAATACTTTAAAACACACAAACACACACACACACACACACACACACACACACACACACACACACATATATATATATATATATATATATATATATATACTTTTTTTCGACCCAAAAATAGAAAGTTCTGAACATTTTAAATATTAACTTAAATAATTCATTTATATTCTTTTTATCATTTTGTTTAAATTATTTCTGGTAATTTTTTTTTTTTATGTTAAATAGAATTCCCCTTATTGAAGGCTATAGCCTGTAATAATTCTTGATTATCTATTGTTTATTTTAACCTTCTAGGTAACACATGAAATGGTGGAACGAGCTGTGGCCAGTGAAGACACTTCAAAGGGATTGAGCTTAAGAAAACAAATATCTCAAATTGTTCAAAAAAACATTCTAGAAGTAAACAAAAATATAAAAAAAAAATGAATGTATAATAAGCAATATCTACCGAGACAGAGTTGTTAAAAAAATGTAAAATCTCTACAAAGAAAAGGGGGAAAGATAGAATCAACATTTTTGGGACCCTTCACAATTGTTGGTTTGGAAGGCAAAGTGGTCCAAATCAGAAATGACAAAGATAGAACGGAAATGGTAAATATTAATAATTTAAAATCATTTAGAATTTCGATAGGACGAGTCCCTCACAAAACAAAACCAAAAACAGACAATTTTAGAAAGTTCTGTGCAATTGTCAGAGCCTACATGTCTAGAAATATATGATCAACTGGGTGATTCTACCATAAAGGAAGTGTCAACAGGTAGTGTCTTTCCAAATGAGGATTGTAAAAAGGAAAAATCACACAGTCCACATGCTCAAGGTATGCTTAACCAAAAATTACAATATTAATGCATTGATATGTTCTTTAATAAAAATGAATAATTTACTTTCCTTTATAGTTACACTGGAGATATGGAGACATATTACTGGACAGGTACTTATGGCCAAAATTTGGTCCATATCCAATATTTGACAACGATATCCTTGGTCTTAAACCAGGAAATGAGCTTGAAAGCCAAGTGAGTTATTTCAAAATTTTTAGTTAACTGATAATTCACTAACACTAGCGTGTTTTAAGCACGTGCTTTTTGAACATTTTTGGATTATGGTTCTAGTCTCATACAATTGTTTTTGCAGATAATAAATGCCTACATATATTTATTGGTGGCAAACTTTAACAAAAAGTCATAAAAAAAAAAATCATTGCAGATTGACACCTATGAAATGAGCAACATTTGGCAAGGAAAACCCCCAGCATTAACAAAAGTAATTTAAAAATTTAGATTTTGCCCCATTAAAATTAATATTGTATGCTAACTTATTTTGTATATGTATTAACGTTGCAGATACAAATTTTGACGTGTTGATTGGCGGCTGTCCATGAGTCGCATCATTGGACATTATTGGTAAGAAAATTTAAGTTGATTTTTAAATAAAGGTATTATATATGCAACAACCAAGACTAAACATTTTTCCAATCCTCTGCTTGTTTGTTGGAAACAATTACATATTATTTTGTTTAAATTTGTTTTAAGATATATCACACCTCCAACATATCTCCCACACTCTACTACTGTGATATATGCAATAGAAGAAAAATATAGATTGGGAGGTTTTGTATATCCATGGAGGCATGATTCATGTATTTATTTACTGTTGCCATTTCTCACAATGATCTAAAACATTACATATTGCAATACTAAAATATTACATTTGTACATTACATATACATTTAAACTCCTTTCAGGTGCTTTTTTTCATGTTTTTTTTTTTCAGACGCTTTTTGGCTAAAAATAGCACCTGAAAAACACCTCTCCTGCAGCCCCAGTGTGAGAGCCTGAGTGCTTTCACACTGGAGCGGTGCTCTGGCATGATGTTAGAAAAAGTCATGCAAGCAGTGTCTTGGTGGCAGTGGAGGAGCGGTGTATACAGCGCTCCTAAACCGCCCTGCCCATTGAAATGAATGTGCAGCTTTGCCGAAGCGCCTGCAAAGCAGCTCGGCAGCGTTGCTTTTCCCGCGCATTTAACACTTTCTTCAGCCTCTAGCGGGGGTTAAAAGCGCAAAGTGCCGCTAAAATGATGGTAAAGCACCGCTAAAACTAGCAACGCTTACCGCTAACGTCCGGCGGGACTCAGTGTGAAAGGGCTCTAATTTAAATGTTTATTGTATATCCTATCCTTTTCTCTTTGTTCTTGCTGTAATTATCAGATTGTTAAATACAATAAAGCCCAATGTATTGGAAAGTATGCCAATTATTTTGTAAAAATCCACAATTTGTAATTTTGAATAATGTTTCTTTTTTTTTTTAATAGGCTATTTACCCCTGTGATAAGACAGCAATATACTTGAATTCATTGGGTGAACAAAAACAAGACATTATAAAATGCCAAAATGTAACTAGCTAAGATTAATTTATAGATTTAAAGAAACCTTTTTTTATATTTTGGATCACTTCAAGGACTGTAATAAAATTGAATTATATGTTATTATTGAATGTATGTATTTTGGTAATGCAATTTATCATTTTCTACAACTAACTTTTCAATGTATCAAAGCCATGAAAAGTAGTCACATATATTGCATTTATAACTTATGAGTTTGCTGGAAGATACATTTTTAAAAGCACATTGGGGTCTACACCTAAGCTATGAACCCACATATTTTGTGTTTTTTGGCACTAGGTAAAAGGGACCTCAGTAATATATAGTCATTAATGTACATTTTCATAGTGTATGTGGACTCATTTAAAAAAAATATGCAATGTAGATTTAAGACAAACTCAAAATAGACATAAAACATTTCAGATTTCTTAACTGGGCCTCGATCTAATTCATTTTAACCAGATTTTCAAATGTTCAAAATCTGTTTAACAACTTAAGGACAGAGCCTCTTTATGAGATTTGTTTTTTTAAAAGTTAAAAGCAGTTTTACTTTCTAGAAAAATGGCGGTCGTTGCAATACTTTATGTCGCACCGTATTTGCGCATCGCTCTTACAAACGCACTTTTTTGGGAAAAAATAATAAAATTTTTAATTACAAACTAATTTAGCCCAATGTTTCTTTATATTGTGAAAGATAATGTTACGCAGAGTAAATTGATACCAAATAAATCACGCTTCAAAATTGTGCCCGCTCTTGGAATGGTGACAAAATTTTACCCTTAAAAATCTCCATAGGCTACTTTTAAAAAGTCTACAGGTTGCATGTTTTGAGTTGCTGAGGACGTCTAGTGATAGAATGATTGCTCTTGCTCTAACAATCGCGGCGATACCTCACATGTGTGGTTTGAACACTGTTTTCATATGCGGGCACTACTAACGTATGCGTTCGCTTCTGCATGCAAGCTCGGCGGGACATCTTTAACCACTTGCCGACCGCCTAACGCATATATACGGCGGCAGAATGGCACGGGCAGGCAGAATCACGTACCCGTACGTGATCTGCCTCCCGCGGGTGGGGGGTCCGATCGGACCCTCCCCCGGTGCCATAGGCGGTCGGCTCTCGTTCGCGGGCGATGAGAGGTGAGGGGGAGGCCATCCATTGTTGGCCACCCCCTCCTGATCGCTCCCCGCGAATGAAAACGCTTCCTTTCCCTCTGTAATGTAAACAGAGGGAAAGGAAGTGATGTCATCCCTCCTCGAGCCGGTCTTTTCATCCCGGCGCAGAGGAGAGAAGACATCCAAGTAAGTGCACCAACACTACACTTACAGTAGAACACGCAGGCACACTTTTCACCCCCCGATCACCCCCCTGTACCCCCTGTTACTCTGACACCAATAGCAGTTTTTTTTTTTTTTTTTGCATTGGTGTCAGTTTGTGTCAGTTACAAGTGTTAGGGCAGTTAGGTTAGCCCCCTTTAGGTCTAGGGTACCCCCCTTTAGGTCCAGGGTACCCCCCTAACCCCCCCTAATAAAAGTTAACCCCTTGATTACCCCCCGTCGCCAGTGTCGCTAAGCGATCGTTTTTCTGATCGCTATATTAGTGACACAGGTGACGCTAGTTAGGGAGGTAAGTATATAGGTTCGCTGTCAGTGTTTTATAGCGACAGGGACCCCCATATACTACCTGCTAAAGGTTTTAACCCCTTGATTGCCCCCTAGTTAACCCTTTCACCAGCGATCACCGTATAAGTGTTACGGGTGACGCTGGTTAGCTAGTTTGTTTTTTGTAGTTTATTATAGTTTATTACAGTTTATTATAGTTTTAGGGCACCCGCCGTTTATTACCTTATAAAGGTTTAACCCCCTAATTGCCCGGCGGTGATATAAGTTAAGTTTTTAGGATCTGATAAGGTCTGCGTCGCCCCAGGCAGCGTCAGGTTAGCGCCAGTACCGCTAAAACCCACGCACGCAGCATACACCTCCCTTAGTGCTATAGTATCTGAACGGATCGATATCTGATCCGATCAGATCTATACTCCCCAGCAGTTTAGGGTTCCCTGAAACACAGTGTTAGCGGGATCAGCCCAGATACCTGCTAGCACCTGCGTTTTGCCCCTCGGCCCAGCCCAGCCCACCCAAGTGCAGTATCGATCGATAACTGACACTTACAAAACACTAAGCACACATAACTGCAGCGTTCGCAGAGTCAGGCCTGATCCCTGCGATCGCTAACAGTTTTTTGGTAGCGTTTTGAATCAGTCGCTAACAGTCAGGAGCTTTTTTGCCTGTGAGTCTCACTAGTGTACCCCTAAATTTAGAGGCCAAAATGGCAAATCGAAGGTACACTAGTGAAGAGGCCTACACGTTTCTGAGTATGACAGATAGTGAAGAGGAAGTCACTCATCTGTCAAGTTCAGGCTCAGAATACGAACCTGTAGAGGACAGCGGCTCCATGACGGATAGCTCTGACGATGGAGTTGTGGTCCCTGCTAGGGTCAGGCGTACCAGACCCCAATCTTCTTCTGTCCTTGAAGTGCAAGAACCGCAGGGCTCTCGTATGGAGCAGAGAAGTACTAGTGCCGCTACTCCTTCTGGTGAACTGGCAAGCACCAGCGGCCTAGTACACCCTGGTCGTACATCCAGCACTGCAGTATCACGTGGTGACGTGGCCAGTCCCATAAGTGCAGTTCAAGCTGGCGAGGTGGCAAGCACAAGTAGTGTCCCGCTGCCACCAAGAAGAAGACGAACACAGGCCCGTCGTGCCCATAGTGCCCTTCCTGCTGCATTCGCCAATCCGAATTGGGAACCCACCACTTCTGCAGCACCCGTACTTCCCCCTTTCACTGGCCAACCCGGAATTCAGGTGGAAACAGTTGACTTTACGCCACTGGATTTTTATTCGCTGTTTTTCACCGAAGATCTCTATAGATCTATTGTGGACCAAAGCAATTTGTACGCTGGTCAACACATCGCCACTATTCCCCAGTCCTCCCTTGCCAGAGATTGGAGACCAATTACGGTCTCCGAATTTAAGATCTTTCTGGGCCTTTCCCTCCTCATGGGCATAACCAAAAAGAGTGAGTTGCGGTCATATTGGTCCACTGACCCAATTCACCATATGCCCGTGTTCTCTGCCTCCATGACCAGGGCACGATACGAGCAGATTTTGCGGTTCATGCACTTCAACGACAATGAACTCTGTCGTCCTCGTGGAGACCCTGCATACGATCGGCTCTACAAAATTCGGCCCCTCGTAAACCACTTCAACCAACGTTTTGCAGACTTGTTTACTCCCCATCAAGTTTTCTGCGTTGATGAGTCCCTGATTAAGTTTTCTGGCTGCTTGTCATTCAAACAGTACCTTCCCAGCAAGCGTGCCAGATACGGGGTCAAGATGTATAAGCTCTGTGACAGGGCCACAGGCTATACATGTAGATTTATGGTTTACGAGGCCAAAGATAGTCACGTAGAGCCGATAAACTGCCCTGACTACATAGGAAGCGCTGGCAAGATAGTGTGGGACTTGGTGTCACCCTTATTCGGAAAGGGGTACCACTTGTACGTGGACAATTATTATACGAGCGTGCCACTTTTTAGTCACTTGTTTGATCATCAGATTGGAGCATGTGGCACCGTGCGACCTAATCGCCGGGGCTTTCCCCAGCGGCTTGTAGAGTCCCGTCTTAGGCTGGGGGAGAGAGCCTGCTTGCAGTATAATAATTTGCTCGCTATGAAGTGGAGGGACAATAAGAATGTTTTCGTTCTTACCTCCCTTCATGCAGACACGACGACCCAAATTACTACGGCGACTGGTGTTGTGGAGAAACCCCTCTGTGTCCACGAATACAACCTTAATATGGGAGGGGTGGACCTCAACGACCAGTAGTTGGCGCCGTACCTAGTTGCCCGTAAGGCCAGACGCTGGTACAAAAAAGTGTCTGTTTATTTATTTCAATTGGCTTTGCTGAATGCTCATGTGCTATACAGAGCTTCAGGACGGACTGGATCCTTCCTTAAATTCCAGGAAGAGATCGTCAGAGCCCTTCTGTTTCCAGATGGTGCTCCACCTCACCTTCCCAATCCAAATGCAGTAAGCCGGCTGCATGGGAGGCATTTTCCTTATGTCCTCCAGAGTACCCCTACCCAACGAGCCCCCCCAAAAAGATGTCGTGTCTGCAGCAAGCGCGGATTTAGGCGTGACACCCGGTATTGTTGTCCCTCCTGTCCTGACAATCCTGGTCTATCCATTGGTGAATGTTTTGAATGCTACCATACACTAGTGGAGTATTAGCGTAGGGTTCAGCACGGCACAGACTAGGCACACTAACACAGGGTCTCCCAAGATGCCATCGCATTTTGAGAGACCCAAACCTGTTACAGTTAAAAGTTAAAGTTACTAAAAAAAGTGTTAAAAAAAAAAATAAAAAAATAAAAAAACCAAAAATAGTTGTCGTTTTATTGTTCTCTCTCTCTATTCTCTCTATTGTTCTGCTCTTTTTTATTGTATTCTATACTGCAATGTTTTTTATTGTTATGTTTTTATCATGTTTGCTTTATAGGTATGCAATTTTTTTATACTTTGTTTTTTTATTGTTAACCACTTTTTTGTTTTCAGGTACGCCATTCAGCTGCAGAGCGGATTTATTTATCTTGACAGCAACAGCGTTTGCTCCCACGATATATAAAGCCGTGACTCCAGCGCTGTCGGAGGTGATTTCACCACCACAGTTACATACTTCAGCATATATGCCGAAGCGTGGGGGCAGCAGTGGGTGGAGGAGCAATTTGCTCCTGCCTTTTGCGGGAGGATGCCCCCATGCTTCGGCATATATATATTTTAGGTAGGCACAGGTTGCGTTAAATGTTTTATTTTTTACTATGTTTTTTTTTGTATGGTAAGTATTACTGTTATACTGTAATGTTACTTTGTTTTTTTGTTAACCATCATTTGCTTAGCAGGTACGCCATTCAGTTGCAGCGCGGATTTATTTATCTTGACAGCAACAGCGTTTGCTCCCACGATATATAAAGCCGTGACTCCAGCGCTGTCGGAGGTGATTTCACCACCACAGTTACATACTTCAGCATATATGCCGAAGTGTGGGGGCAGCAGTGGGTGGAGGAGCAATTTACTCCTGCCTTTTGCGGGAGGATGCCCCCATGCTTCGGCATATATAAATGGTGCATGTATGCCCATCATTAGAAGTGGGCGGATGAAGGGAGGTATTCTAATGGTGGGCATACCCACCAATCAATATCTTTTTTTCGTTCAGCCCACAGGCTGCATGAAAAAAAAGTTTACAATACAAGGACCAGCAACGTACTGGTATGTTGCTGGACTTTGAGTGGTTATACCAGAATGATGCCTGCAGGTTTAGGTATCATCTTGGTATCATTCTTTTCAGCCAGCGGTCGGCTTTCATGTAAAAGCAATCCTAGCGGCTAATTAGCCTCTAGACTGCTTTTACAAGCAGTGGGAGGGATTCCCCCCCCCACCGTCTTCCATGTTTTTCTCTGGCTCTCCTGGCCCAACAGGGAACCTGAGAATGCAGCCAGTGATTCGGCCAGCTGACCATAGAGCTGATCAGAGACCAGAATGGCTCCAATCATCTCTATGACCTAAGAAACCGGAAGCTACGAGCATTTCATGACTTAGATTTCGCCGGATGTAAACAGCGCCATTGGGAAATTGGGAAAGCATTTTATCACACCGATCTTGGTGTGGTCAGATGCTTTGAGGGCAGAGGAGAGATCTGGGGTCTAATAGACCCCAATTTTTTCAAAAAAGAGTACCTGTCACTACCTATTGCTATCATAGGGGATATTTACATTCCCTGAGATAACAATAAAAATGATAAAAAAAAAATAAAAATGAAAGGAACAGTTTAAAAATAAGATAAAAAATCAAAAACTTAATAAAGAAAAAAAAAAAAAAAAAAAAAGCACCCCTGTCCCCCCCTGCTCTCGCGCAAAGGCGAACGCAAGCGTCGGTCTGGTGTCAAATGTAAACAGCAATTGCCCCATGCATGTGAGGTATCACCGCGAAGGTCAGATCGAGGGCAGTAATTTTAGCAGTAGACCTCCTCTGTAAATCTAAAGTGGTAACCTGTAAACGCTTTTAAAGGCTTTTAAAAATGTATTTAGTTTGTCGCCACTGCACGTTTGTGCGCAATTTTAAAGCATGTCATGTTTGGTATCCATGTACTCGGCCTAAGATCATCTTTTTTATTTCATCAAACATTTGGGCAATATAGTGTGTTTTTGGTGCATTAAAATTTTAAAAAGTGTGTTTTTTCCCCAAAAAATGCGTTTGAAAAATCGCTGCGCAAATACTGTGTGAAAAAAAAAAATGAAACACCCACCATTTTAATCTGTAGGGCATTTGCTTTAAAAAAAATATATAATGTTTGGGGGTTCAAAGTAATTTTCTTGCAAAAAAAAAAAATTTTTTCATGTAAACAAATAGTGTCAGAAAGGGCTTTGTCTTCAAGTGGTTAGACAAGTGGGTGATGTGTGACATAAGCTTCTAAATGTTGTGCATAAAATGCCAGGACAGTTCAAAACCCCCCCAAATGACCCCATTTTGGAAAGTAGACACCCCAAGCTATTGGCTGAGAAGCATGTCGAGTCCATGGAATATTTTATATTGTGACACAAGTTGCGGGAAAAAGACAATTTTTTTTTTTTTTTTTTGCACAAAGTTGTCACTAAATGATATATTGCTCAAACATGCCATGGGAATATGTGAAATTACACCCCAAAATGCATTCTGTTGCTTCTCCTGAGTACGGGGATACCACATGTGTGAGACTTTTTGGGAGCCTAGCCGCGTACGGGACCCCGAAAACCAAGCACTGCCTTCAGGCTTTCTAAGGGCGTAAATTTTTGATTTCACTCTTCACTGCCTATCACAGTTTCGGAGGCCATGGAATGCCCAGGTGGCACAAAACCCCCCCAAATGACCCCATTTTGGAAAATAGACACCCAAAGCTATTTGCTGAGAGGTATAGTGAGTATTTTGCAGACCTCACTTTTTGTCACAAACTTTTGAAAATTGAAAAAAGAAAAAAAAAAAATGTTTTTCTTGTCTTTCTTCATTTTCAAAAACAAATGAGAGCTGCAAAATACTCACCATGCCTCTCAGCAAATAGCTTGGGGTGTCTACTTTCCAAAATGGGGTCATTTTGGGGGGTTTTGTGCTATCTTGGCATTTTATGGCCTTCAAAACTGTGATGGGTAGTGAGGAGTGAAATCAAAAATTAACGCTCTTAGAAATCCTGAAGGCGGTGATTGGATTTTGGGGCCCCGTATGAAGCTAGGCACCCAAAAAGTGCCACTCATGTGGTATCCCCGTACTCAGAAGCAGCAGAATGTATTTTGGGGTGTAATTCCATATATGCCCATGGCATGTTTGAGCAATATATCATTTAGTGACAACTTTGTGCAAAAAAAAAAAAAATTGTCACTTTCCCGCAACTTGTGTCAAAAAATACAATATTCCATGGACTCAACATGCCTCTCAGCAAATAGCTTGGGGTGTCTACTTTCCAAAATGGGGTCATTTGGGGGGGTTTTGTGCCATCTGGGCATTTTATGGCCTTCAAAAATGTGATAGGTAGTGAGGAGTGAAATCAAAAATGTACGCCCTTAGAAATCCTGAAGGCAGTGATTGGTTTTCGGGGCCCCGTACGCGGCTAGGCTCCCAAAAAGTCCCACACATGTGGTATCCCCATACTCAGGAGAAGCAGCTAAATGTATTTTGGGGTGCAATTCCACATATGCCCATGGTTTGTGTGAGCAATATATCATTTAGTGACAACTTTTTGTAATTTTTTTTTTTTTGTCATTATTCAGTCACTTGGGACAAAAAAAAATGAATATTCAATGGGCTCAACATGCCTCTCAGCAAATTCCTTGGGGTGTCTACTTTCCAAAATGGGGTCATTTGTGGGGGTTTTGTGCTGCCCTGCCATTTTAGCACCTCAAGAAACGACATAGGCAGTCATAAATTAAAGGCTGTGTAAATTCCAGAAAATGTACCCTAGTTTGTAGGCGCTATAACTTTTGCGCAAACCAATAAATATACACTTATTGACATTTTTTCTACCAAAGACATGTGGCCGAATACATTTTGGCCTAAATGTATGACTAAAATTGAGTTTATTGGATTTTTTTTATAACAAAAAGTAGAAAATATCATTTTTTTTCAAAATTTTCGGTCTTTTTCCGTTTATAGCGCAAAAAATAAAAATGGCAGAGGTGATCAAATACCATCAAAAGAAAGCTCTATTTATGGGAAGAAAAGGACGCAAATTTCGTTTGGGTACAGCATTGCATGACCG